>NC_083765.1:49027273-49189773 GCF_963514075.1 Conger conger | reverse complement strand
TCCTGGTCATAACGCAGTGTGGCGTTATTGTGCATCTGGAGCATTGTCACAGCTCCTGGTTATAACGCATTGAACTACTTCACTGGACTGGCAAAGAAGTTGAACAAAGGTTTTTTTTTTTAAAGATGCCATGCTAATGTATGAGTTGAAATTGTGAGAATGTTTTCTGTCAGCTGGTAGTACCCATAGCACAGTCAATGGAAGCTGTGAATGTAAATGTAAATGCATTCTGCTTTGAAAACATCACTGTCCCTGCTGGCCACATGGGGTATGACAGACTGAATTAAACTCAATACTTATATTGAAGTTACACCAAAAAGCACACAGAGAATTAGTAAATGTTGTCTAAGAACAACAATACATCTTTAATGAAGTAAAAAAAAAAAATTAAGTTAGATTTTGAATTCCATCACTCCACAGCTTTATAGTGGCCAAGTTTATTATTATTTATAATAATTATAATCACGATCATCATCAACATCATAACACAATTCTCTGACAGGAAAGAGGTCAGTTGTCCCCTCAGTTATACTCAACAGGAACTTTGTGGGTCCAGAGCCAGCACAGAGGGCCCTGTGTAATGACGGTCTCCATGTCACTGTGTTGGTGTAACTCTGGCTGAGGGGCCAGGCCCAGAATACACCCGCTCCCTGCAGGGGGGACCGTTACATTAATAGCATTTGGGTGATGCTTTTATCCAAAGCAACTTGCAATTTGTTAGACTAAGCAGGAGACAATCCTCCCCTGGAGCAATGCAGGGCTAAGGGCCTTGCTCAAGGCCCAACAGCTGCACGGATCTTATTGTGGCTACACCGGGGATCGAACCACCGACCATGCGGGTCAAAGTCACGTACCTTAGCCACTATGCTACAGGCCACACCAGAACTGGGAAAGATACCACAGCCAGTGCCAAACGGGTCTGGTGATATATTTTATCTGTCTCCTTGGTAACTGTCATAACAAACAATCGCGGTCGGTATCAGCATTCGTGAAAAGTATATTTTCCTTGGCGATATCAAACACAAATACATAATACAAATAAAAAAGCCTTTTGGGAAATTGGCAGTGATTTAGCAGTGTTCCGGTGGAAAAGCACCCCTGATCTTGTCGTATATAACTGCAGTTTTGTGTAGGAAAGGCTTAGTCCAGTGTGATGTCATTAAAAATATATTGACATGACCTTTGACCTCACCTGTCTGGACGTATGGTGAGGGGAGGGTGCGATTTGTGAAATGGTGTACGCAGGTTGTCAAGGAAGCCAGGAACGGCAACCAGCACGATGTATCTGTACACTTCCCAAACCACAGAAAACACCTGGCCAGGAATAGCGCTTCCTACTGACGTCCACTGAAAACCTTAATCGGTACTTCAGTTAATAAAGTTTGCAGCAATAAAATATTACATTTATTTGGTTACTGAAATAAATGTAAAAAGTAATTATTCATATTATTAGCCAGAAAACATAAAAGGTCACTTTTAATATATCATGCTTGGACTGGGCGCTGACATCATCTATACATTTGAAATGGTGATTTGTGTGCAACATTAAAATTGTATCCTATTCAGAACTAACAAATAGCATTCAAAATCATGGAAAATAGATGTGTGGGAACCAAAGAGAAAGAAAAAGGCTTAGATATTACACACACACACACTCATACACTCACACACACACACTCACACTCACACACACACACACACACACACACCTAAACCTGAATTTTTAAAACCAAAAGCACACATCCATCTTGTTCCCTGCTTTAGAGTAATCTGGAAGAATCCTGAACAGCTCAATTAAATTAAAAAAAAACTGTATTTAGCCATTCAACATATTGGATTATGAGCTGATGCCTAACCAGCATATTTTCCATTTTTCTATTTACAAAAAACTGTAAACCTCGAATGAAAATGTATTCATGTGTTTGCTGTTAGCGACTGATATAATTAAACAGCTGTGGCACTAGATCTGACCTCTTCTGAAAGAGAACAATTAACTATTTATGAGCGCTGATCAGCTGCCGACGCTATGCACGTCAGATATCAAGTATCCGTGTCATTGCAATCCTCCGATAAAACCTTGAGATTTGCTTTTTGTGCAGTGCTCCATATCGTTACAGGACTCATATAATTCCATTTTCAAGGCATATATATGAATATTTCGTGCCAAACTCTTCAACAAAAATGTAAATTATCCATTCACTGGTTTATCTGTATTGAACATGCCACAACAATTTGTTCGCCACACAGCGACATGCGCAGAAGAGTTAAGCAGTCTTAATTCAAATGCGCCCCCCCCCCCCCCCCCCCCCCCCCCACCCCCGCCGGCTGGCCGAATTGGCCCTATCACTTAGCAGTTGGCAGCGTTAAGCCAGTTCGCATTTTAATTTGGCCCCGAAGATACTTATTTCATTATTGATCATCTATAATGCTGAATCAATGTCCATCTTGTTAGGTGGGCCATTCTCGTGTAATACAGTGATAGCACGCCCAGAGTTACTCATTCCTATTCCAAAGTCACTTTACCATAAAATCAATGTCTGCTTGTTATTGATAGTTTATAAAGGCACCTGCCACTGACCAGCGAAACATAAAAGGGATGCAATATTAAGTATACAAACTCTGCTAAACGATCACGGAGTACGCAATAAGACATTTGACGGCCTGATAAAATGGGTAGACTTCCATTAACTGCTGTGATTGGAATTGTTGTATAGGAAAGGGGGGCGATTGACTGATAAGAAGGCTATATAACCATCATCACTATTATTATGATTATTAAGATTATTATGATTATTATGATTATTATGATTATTATGATTATTATGATGATGATTATTATTATTATTATTATTAGTAGTAGTAGTAGTAGTAGTAGTAGTAGTAGTAGTAGTAGTAGTATTTTTATTCTGTTATATAGGATATAGCCTATTGTTTTTCGTTATTCGCCAGCATACACAAGACTGTGTTTGTCAGTAAAAGTGTTACTTTTCTACGGAATTTGGAGGTCAACAGATGCTATAATAAGACCAGCATGTTAAAACACAGGGGCGCGTAATCGTGTTGTGCTCGCCTCTGTTTACATTGATTAATTAGTGTGTCCCAGAGGTATTTGTCTGGTCTGGGGAAGAAGACGGGGAGAAAAAAAGCCCTGGACGATCGTTTTTTTTTTTCAGTCGACCCAGAATCAAACCAACTACATAGATATGGGTAAATAATGGTGAAATAATCAGCCCGTGGCCTCAATAAAACCCCACAGAACCCCCCAGGATGGGCATGATAATATTTACCGAAGGAGCAAACAGACTGCCAAGAGAAGGCCATTTGACACCGCGCGCTCTGACCTTCCAAATCAATTACTGCTCGCGGCTGCCGACAGCTCCACAGTTTAACCACAAATTCTCTCTTTATGGGCGCCTTTTTAAAGCTCCTTTCTACTTTACACGTCTTCCAAGGCAGCCGAGGGCAACTCCCCAAAGAAATTAGCCGTGTGTGACAGTCTAACAAGAACAGTATAGTCGTGAGGACGAAGCTTTCTGTCTCTATATTGGCGATTGTATAGGCGTAGGCTACTCGGTGTCCTGTATGCAGTCCGTTAATATCTCCTTATTGGTGTGAGTCCCCGAGGTCATTTTAATTAAAATGTTATTTACTTTTTAAAGGCCCTAATTTTAAAGTGGGAATTAACGATTAATGAGACGATTATAAGAAATATATTTCAATACTTTCACTGACAGATCCCATTCTTAACTTTCACAATGAATAAATAAATGAATAAATATCGCATTGAAACAATGTGCACATAGAATCACTGCCAGTAATACAAATATACTCCTCTTTACTTGATGCCAGGCCGGAAACGCAGCCTATAGAAATAGGCCTACCATCAGCAAAACCAGCCCCGAGGTCCATAAACAGTTAGCTCTACTTGCTGCAGCCTTCTGTATCGGGCCGATAGTTGTATTTAATTCTGAGATTATAGAGATATATGGAGAATCGGCTAGGCTATTAAGCTATTTATTTCTAAGTGTAAACCGAGTAAATCCATGACCGCATATCACGTGATACGTGGGCATGTACCAGGGAAGCGTAATAGGCCTACCTGATGGACTAATTTAACCTGTTTCAAACGGCAATGTGACCTACATAAAGAAGCTATCAAAATATATAAACCTATATTATTTTTCAGCAAACATAATTTATCTCATTAAAATTAGAGGTTGGCTAGTGTGTAGTCTCTGACTAATTGCAATGATCCCCAATTGTACAATAAGCTATTAAATATGTAAAACAAAAACAAAAAAATAGAAATCTCTTGTTGAAATAAGTTATAGCTAATTTGCTTCTGGCAACAGTGTGTTTACATATTAGTTTAACATTTTTAAATTATTGGATTATGCTCATATATAGGCTACCCCAGGATGCATTACCATATTTAATTTAGGTTCATGTAATTCAACTGAAAATGACACGCTTTTAGAAAAGAGGACGGGTTATCCTTGCACGAATGTTCATATTCAAACAAAAAAGTGCTTGGCTGCTAACTGTAGCCTACTGATGTTTTCAATTTTGTTGCAACAGAGTGGTCCATCTCCTCGGGCATTTAGGTTTACATATGTGTGTACAATTGGCCCGCATTTTTATTATTAAATCAAGGTAAGACTTCCCCTGGCCTTTTCAATGAAATGATAAATGTGAATAGCTATAAATCACTTTGGACTCGTAGCCTTTGCAAAAGTTTCCCCTTTTTCTCGAATGAAACCTGAGATGCAAAATCCCAAGATTTCAAAACAAACTCCACAAACGGCAAGCTTTTATTAAAGTCTCCCTCCAAGAATCCGCAAATAAAAGCTGTTTGTCAAAGAAGTTACAAATTGGGTTTAGGAAAGTCTCCATCTCTCCTCTGTCACACAAATTAATAGCATTTACTTTTCAAATGCGCTGACGTCGCAATTAGTAGATTTTGTTCAAAAGGGTGTTATAATTGATTCCAGGTGTGATAAGGACAATGCAAATAGTCGTGTGTTGCTTTGGAATGATATTAAATATCCAAAAAATAATAAATTAAACAATATGTATTTGAAAACTTTAATCTTTTTATTGCGCTTCATGTAACCATTAAGTAGCCTATGGGTCGCTTTTTGGAGTTTTCATAAAGATAGATAGATTTGAAAAATGTCATGCAATATGGAATTGTTAATTAGGCTACACAATTACATACCTCACTGTCTCTTGTTATGAAATTGGTTATAAACATTGACTGAAGTATAGGCCTATCTATTGTGTACAGTCGATAAAAAGTATGCCTAAATAGGTATACGTTTAGCCTGCAGTCAATTTGGCTACATTAACAGGGATCGGGTTGTTTAATGTTATGAAAACGCAACTCTTTTCGTTGCTCGGTACATCGGCATTATGTTCTGTAGCCTATGCACCTCAGTCACGTGTGATCTGTTGGGTGGTGTAAGAGAGAGAGCGCTGTCTTAATGTGTTTACGACTGTGCCAGGTTCTCGGCCCTGCGTGAAAGTGTGAAGTTGGTGCTTGTGTGTGTTTGACCGGGGAAATAAATCACATAGACCTTGGGGCCCTGACAGGCCCTGAGGATGAGACACGTGTCAGTCCGAACTCGGAACGCTGTTAAACGGACAGCAATTTGCAGACTACCCATTCACTTACACATTCCAGGCGACTCGCCACGACTTATCCAGCCATACCCTTTACTATTCGCGAACAGAAAGGACAGATTCGCTTTGAACATCGTCTCCTGAAACACCACGTTCATTCGTTTTAATAGCCTCTGTAAGCTTTGTCAAACTGTTGTTTTCTCTCTGCTAGGCTACTGAGAAAATGTGCTACTTGGTTCCTTAAACAAATGCATAGCTACAATTTAACGTGCGTTGCTTGAAGCATACTTACCTCCTATAGCCCGTAGACCTCTGCATCGGCGTCATGCATCGGCATGCACTGCGATGTAGCGATTCGACAGTTTGTGCCAGACAATGTGGTTATTAATAACTCTATAAACCCTGGTTTGATTATTGATGTTACGAGTCTAAATGTCAGGTCGTTGAATAGCAAGACCGGAATTTGAGATTTAATTTATACATTTTGTATAACTTATACCATCGTTCAGAAATAGTTCAGTTTCATCAGTTGAAAAGAAGATTAAAGATTTACATGGTTCCAGGAAGCGCTATCCAATAATTAAAGCCTAAATTAAATAGTTGAGAATTAATCCTGTTGTCAGTATTGTTTGAGCCTCAATTATATGTTCAAAATAAACTTCAGGCATCAAATTTGTAAAGTTTGCCCGTGTTTTGCAAGCGATTATCAGACATCTATTGCTTCAAAGTTTGAATGTAATACGATTATAGATGTTTCTGGCACATTTTAATATTGATTCAGGGAATTTCAATTCGGATCGTCTTGCTTTGTTTTAATCCGTATTATTTACAATAAGAGTAGGATTTTTCGGAGCGTCGTATCATCTGACTTTTCCTGAAAATTAAGATGTCACAGAGCCTGCATAAATACACCGAATAAAATAAAAAATATCGCAAAAAAGAATGTCTGTGTCTTGTTATTCTGTTTAAAACATCTAATCAATTAAAAAATATCCGAGGAACGAAATAATAATAATAATAATAAACATAATAATCATAATAGCGAAGTCAAACGTTTTAGAAACCATTATTACTTTATACATCAACTTTAAATAAACGAGCTAATGCGATTCCATCTTAATTGTTGCTGGTGTTTTCACAATATATTCATTAAAGCTGGGTTGCGTTTGTTTTGTTCGATGTTTGTTATCACCATCTTGTTTCTTTTTTTATACTTTCGCTTTGATATCTAATTATGACGTGTCACAGCTTGTTGTCTGACATTATATGTGTTAATATGCTCCGATCTGCCCACTAGTTGAACACACAATATGTCAATTAACAATGACGCGATCAGCTTCCTCTAAACACCCATAAAATGCTGTCGCAAGTGCTGGCTATTAACAGAGGGGTACACAAAGTCGAAGCACACACGTGGGATGTTTGTAATTTAGACGAGGGGAGACGTCAGATACTCTGGAGTTAATCACTGTGCAATACTGAAATATTCATCATCTGCGCAGATGACCACAAATAGAGAATTAGAACGCCAAACGGGGCAGGGCCGGAGCGAACAAACAACAAACGCAATGATTGGCGAGTCATAAAATGAGATTTGAAACCCATTCAAATAAGGGACCGCGACGTCAGTACACTGTTCTGTAGGAAATGCAGACACCGAGAGATAGATAGTGAGAGAGAGAGAGTGTGTGTGTGAGAGAGAGAGAGAGAGAGAGAGAGAGAGAGAGAGAGAGAGAGAGAGAGAGAGAGAGAGAGAGAGAGAGAGAGAGAGAGAGAGTGGACGGGGACTTGAGAAATAGGAGGGGCGTCGGAACGACTAGAAATGTCAATCAGAGCAAAGAGTCCCAATAATCTAAGGCAATCTGTAAGGACCTGACCTTAGTCTATTCAGATCAATAGGAAAGTGGGAGAGGGGAGCGCAATCGGATCGCTTACAGCGCCGCTGTATGAGGAAACACATACTTCCCTTACAGTTTATCGTACTCGCTGTAAAGTGGATATCGTAGCACGTACCACGAGGACGATTCCACGCGTTTTGTGACTACAGAAACGTTTTTTTTTCTACGACCATGTCTTTCCCACAGTTGGGATATCAGTATATCCGACCGATATACCCAACCGAGCGCCAGGGGATTGGCAGCGCTCGACCCGGGACAGAGCTCAGCCCGACTGGGGCACTTTCCAACGTCCTGTCCACTATGTACGGATCCCCTTTTGCTGCCGCACAGGGATATGGAGCTTTCCTACCTTATTCAAACGATCTATCAATTTTCAATCAACTGGTAAGTGTTGTTTTCCATTTAAAAAACTAACGTAATTCCAAGATACACTTAAACCTAAAAGTTTGATTGGCGATTAACAATAGTACATCGAGTCATCTTTTTTTTAATATTATGAATTAAATCGCCTATCTATCTTACATTACTATATCCTCATTATTACAAAGGGGAAACGTTAAACGATTCCCCGCAAGTTTCTACGTTGTATACGCTTACGTACCAACTTCGCCAACGCAGTGGCGTAACATTTTAAAATTGAGCATAACATTATCTCGACAGAAAAGCTTAATTGTAGCCTATAGGCCTATATAAATATTGCAAGATATTTGTACATTTGTATACAGAGTGATCCAAGTCTGTAGTGTTAACAAAATAAGATCAAATTGACTTTTGATCTTTGGTTCTAAATGTGCGATGATTATGCTATTTTATAGAATGAAACTCTCCTTCGCCAGATAATGTAGTAGGCCTATTCATAATCACATGAAGCTATATTACAAACCATGGGTACAATGAAGCGCATTTGCCTACTTCTACATGTGCCACTGTAGCTTTTTTTTGGAAAATGTATAGGCCTTAACTAAACAATTTAATATTAAATTAATATAATTTGATGCAACTGAGAAACCTGAATCGGTCGGCAAAGAGCAGAAAAGGTTTGTTTCCCTTATTTCCATGTAATAGCATATTCTTCATAATTCTATAATCAAAGAAATATAAATTAGGCCTACGACTATTTGTTTTAATGTAGCTTGGCTCCACTGTGGTAAACATTAACCTATTTATTTTGTTAAAAGCAGTCTATGTTCTCACAGAGACTATAGTCCCTAATGACTCGGTAAATCAGAAGAGAGAAAAAAATCTGCTGCAATTTACCGGTGTGTTCTTGCCTTTCTAGGGAGCTCAGTACGAACTGAAGGACAGCCCGGCCGTACAGCACCCAGGCTTTTCACACCACCACCCCGCTTTTTATCCCTATGGGCAGTACCAGTTTGGTGACCCGTCCAGACCCAAAAACGCCACCAGGGAAAGTACCAGCACTCTCAAGGCCTGGCTGAGTGAACACAGAAAAAACCCCTACCCCACAAAGGGTGAGAAAATAATGCTGGCTATAATAACCAAAATGACCCTCACGCAAGTGTCCACATGGTTCGCCAACGCGAGACGAAGGCTAAAGAAAGAGAACAAGATGACCTGGGCCCCCAGAAGCCGAACGGACGAGGAGGGGAACGTCTACAGCAGCGACCACGAAGGAGACGAGGGAGACAAGAGGGACGACGACGAGGAGATCGATCTGGAAAACATCGACACTGAAAACATTGAAAATAAGGACGATTTGGATGACCAGGATGACATGCCAGCTGATTTGAAACTCGACGTCAGGAGCGACTCCGAGATTTCCGACGGCTACGAGGACTTACAAGGGTCTGAGCAGAGGATTCTCAAAGCGATGGTAAAAGAAAGCAAACACGAGCACTTCCACCAACATCCTCTGGAAATCAAAGCAACACAGTCGAACGGAGAACAACTTAAACTGAACGCCGTGTCCATCAATTCCACATCCTCAGACAACAGTGCTGCCCCGGCCCAAAAACCAAAGATCTGGTCTTTGGCGGAGACGGCAACTACTCCGGACAGCCCCAGAAAGTCCCCATTAATGAATGGGAACTCAGCTGGGACCGGGGCACCGACGTTAATCGCCCCCCACAGACTTCTCTCATGCCCTGTTGGAAAACTTCAAAACTGGACAAATAGAGGCTTTTCAGCCCATCAACTCGCTTTACTAAACTCAAGCCGTTACCTTGGACTGGCCAGCCAGGCTTCAGGGAACAGCCTTGTGATGTACGGCAGACAGACAGAGGAAAAAAGTCACAATTCAGAATCATCCGTAACAGGTACATGTCATATAAAGTGAATATTTATTTTTATGGGCTACCAGCTCCACACCATTTTTTGGATTCGTGTTTGTTTTACACCGGGACGCTTCATTTACAGACATAATACCGTGCAGTTTGTTTTGAAAAGTCAAACTGCTCGAATTGTATTACCTTTCTGAAAGTAAATTACAAGGCATAGGCCTAAACGAACATGGTAAACTGAGGACATATTATTATCATTGACAAGGCCGACTACAAGGCCGGTATAGGGTAATTTGCTAACCTTCCACAAACGATTCGCCAGATAAATTAATATCCAGTAAAATTAGGTATTTAGGCTGTATGCAAATGGTAAAAACATTGTTTATGTTTCGTTCATTAAAAAACTAAAACCATTGGCGTTCAGAAAGAACGACCGTGACGGTGAGGCATTAATCATGAATAGGCCTACTGTTGCTCGAAATCGCCAGTCGTCATTGATGTTAATATAGGCCATTAAGCACACGTTAACATTCATTTCTGCTGTGTAAATGCTCAATGCATTAAAAGTCTTGAGATTTACGAATCCTAAACATAAATATCTATTTTACACATCCATATAGCCTAGCGAAGTAAGCAAAGTAGGTTAATATTTTTATTGTATTATTTCAGAACGATCTAGTGCCTTGGAATCAGAGAAAAGGTTTTTAAAAACAGCCTTCCACCCAGTTCAAAGACGGTAAGAGTCTGTTATATAATTTTTGGCGTGCTTGTGTTTCAATTCTGCTTAGCCGGTTCCAGTGCAGTGCAGCGCAGTGTCAATTATTTTTATTTAGTTGGTTATAAATAATAAACTGCTTGCCTATCATTACTCAATTTACACAGACTTTGGAAATTATCTGGTTAATTTGCTGCGTCGGTGCCATTGGGTACATCACAATATCTCTGTTATTCGGGAGGCAGTGCGCTTTTTCATACAACCTAATAAATTAATACTCAAATATTTTCTCTCTTGAATCACTTGAAACATTGGTATTCACGAGTCACTCATTTAGGCAAATTTTCTCATCACTCTTATTTCCTTCTCTCGTGTCTTGCAGGCCTCAGAACCAACTAGAAGCAGCAATGGTTCTCTCGGCTCTCTCGTCTTCATAGTCTTTCTGTTTTTATTTCCATCAGTCTGAGGAATGTAAAATTCAAAACAATTTTCTGTACACTTACCTTGTAAGCATGTCCTGTGTAAAACTGCTAATGTAATATTGTATGAAACTGTACTCTGTGAGGTTTTCCTTTTGTAAGTTCCGTGAGGATTTGGTGTTCAATAATTTTTGTAAATAAGGTCAAGAAAATGTAAATAGTCGTGAACCAAATTGTACAAGAAAGTATATATTTTGGCTAATAAATGAATTGTTGCATCTTTATTGAAAAGCATGTTTATTTTCTGGGACGGGGACTAAAAGATCAGGCATAAATTAAACGGTTGATAATATTCTAAAAACTATTGCTGTGCTTCCGTCGTTTAAAAGGAAGCCGTTGAGTTAATTGAAGTAATCTTTTTTAACGTTGTTTCTTTACTATTATATATAGGCCTACGAAGATATATCTGAATCATTTTCTAATGAAAGGGGCGGGTGTGAATTTATTATTATTATGTGTAGTCATTGTGCATGTGCTTCCGTTGTTTGGATTTTCATGTGGCTAGGAAATCTTCGATTAAGATCCTTCGATATGTAATATCCTACTGGAATGTAATTGTTGACTATTGCTATTTTCTCCCGAAAGAGTTTGATAATCTGGCGGAACATAGGTCATTTCGTGCGTGAAATGTTCTTGGCTGAGAGGTTAAATGTTGTAGATTCCTACAATAGTTTGCATAACCATAACGCTCATATGAAATTTGCGATTTAGCTCTTTAAAAATTTAGTATGACTTATAATCACACATTGATTCTGCACCGCTTTCCATATGCCTCCAAAACATTGTGATATAATTTATTTATGTTTACTTTTCGCTTCCAACATCATTTGCATATCGGTACCTTTGTTAGTCTGTCTGGAAAGTTAGCACAAGGTTGGAGTTTGAGCGCCCTCTACAGGTGCATTCTGTCCACATTGAATGCTTGGGTCTCTCTGGAGTGTCACACAAGCGGTTGGCCTTTTCTAGGGGAAAGTTCCATTTCCATATACATCTTCCTATATGTATATATTGAATGATATTTGCATTGTTATAGCAATTGAAAACAGCCACAATTAATTATACAACTGTAATTATAAAAAAAATATAGTAGTCCATATTTAATTGGTAAAATACTGCGAAGTAGTATGCTATCAATAACAAAAGACATTACATTGCATACTATAAATGAAATAAATATATTTTAGTGATGCTACTGTTAAATGAAATAGTAAAAGAAACAATAAGCTACAACCAACTTACACAAATGCTGAATACGGATTCTTAAATTATTTCTGTAGAATTCTTTAATTAATCTCTAGTGCGTAATAAACTTGTACCGGCCTACTATGTGAACAATTTTCAGTAAACTATAAAACCATTACTTAAAAAATACTATAACACTTGATAACATAATCCGATTCAATATATACAAATTAAAGTATATTTATTGTACAGTTCTGTCGAGTCCGGTAGAAATGAGTCGTATTAAAACCTCTTGTTACCGCACCAGTTAAGTAAACTCATCAGAAGTATTTTGGTAATAGTTCAACTGCGAACCAGTTACACCTCCCATGGTTAAATAAATACAGGCTAATACTTTTATATTTATAACTGCCGAATAATTATCCCGGCGTGCAAAGGATATAAATATAATGAATTATATACGTAGACGCGCCAGGAGTCTTTTGGTAATAGGTCCACTGCGAAATTAAGAATACCAGCCCCAGTTAGGCCTACATCTTCTGTAGTTAAGTGACTGGCTGATACTGTATTTATAACTATGGTCTATTTTTCTATAACTATTTTTCCTCATGCAAAGGCTATCATTATAATTAATGAGGCTCTTAATATAAACGTTTCGATTATGTAGTGTTACATTCAATTCGGCAGTTTCTGAGAGCTGACCTGTCTTTTGGGGGGAAATAAAACCTCTCCCAATTCATTATTTCTTGGAAGTAAAACTCATTTCAAACATTTATGATAATCTAAAAGTCTATTAAGTGTCAAAATAAGGCTAATCTATAATATTAAGGACACATAACTTAGTGAGTTTTTTTTTTTCCCAAGTGCTCATTACGCGCACATGTAGCCTCTTAAAACGGCAAGATTATTAAAACGTACTGAACGAAGCCTGAACTTTCGGACGGAAGCCTGGCATGGCACAAAAAAAGAAATAAAAAATAAAAAATAAAAAAAGATATAAGTATGCTAAGAACATAGTTTTCATTCACCTATTTGTGGAAAAGACAGGATAAGTCAGGCTGTATGTCGTTCATAACATGACGCGACGTGGAAGAGAGCCTTGGCAGAGCGACCGAATACATGCCATTGCCTCTGCTCTCAGCTTGTATGCACGGCGAGGCACCGCGTTGGGACCTAGCCCAGAGAATTGGACTAGGCCATTGTAATCTAGCAAAAAGGTTAGCCTTTCCCAGCTCCGCTCTCCAAGCTGCCCTCCTGTCTAATCAATTATCTTCCATGCAAGCCCTCCATCTGACTGGGCGCTCATTGTGCATATTCATAAATCACAGCGTCCATCTCTGACACTGATTGATGTCATCATCTTCCTGTTTCAGACCTGTTTTTTTTCTCGGAAGCGTAAGGAGAGATCAGACAGAGGAAATGCCACAACACGGGAGCGACCAGTAACCTCTTATTACCGAGGCCCGTCTGAATTAAACACTCTAGCGTACGCCTCGCTCATACGAAATTGGCCTCCGTCTGCTCTTATTAATTGACAAGCAAAAACACTTTTAAAGATCATCGAGCGAGATCATAAAACACAAGCCAGCCATCATTTAAGAGAGTATAGTATATGCTATTATAAATGAGTGGGACACCACAATATAGTTAAAACACAAATTTTGTTTTTTAGAAAAGCAATCATTTATAATAGATAGGCCTATTTAATGTTATGTCGAGACATTCAAATATGTAAGCGTATTGATTTTATTTTATTCTAAAAAAACTGTTTGGACGATGTCCGATTATTATCTGGAATTATGTGGAAAATTCTGAATGTCGAGAATAAAATTAATGATTCGGCTATTATCTGGAATTATCAGGAAAATTCTGAATGTCTTGGATACATTTCAGATGCCGCAAACGCGATTGCGAAAGTTCTCAGTAAGTAATTACCCTACTGAAAAACGTCCTCTTAGGAAAAAACAAATAGATTAAATCGCAGCTGCCCTTATAACTATGCATGACCAACAGGCGTCTTTTTCTATTCAATAAATGAGCGACATTGCCCAACATTTCCCTCGCAGCTACACCATTTCTTGGCAGGACATTGCCCAACATTTCCCTCGCAGCTACACCATTTCTCGGCAGGACACCCTGTGCCATTCGTTTATTCACGAGCTGAGTGGATGTCCTCGCGGCTAATGAGCGACAGCAACACTGACTCCTCTGTTATTTATTTGGTCACAGAAATGCTGAACACCCAGACCCAGCCTTTTACGAACTCAGAGCAAATGTCCTTTGAATATGCTGATGAGTGGGCACTCTGTGAGAATGCTGAATAATCTGTCTCTAGCTCCTCCCTCTGTCAGTAGTTCCAACCTCTGTCTGTAGCTACCGCCTCTGTCTGTAGCCCCAGCCTCTGTCTGTAGTTCCAGCCCCTGTCTGTAGCTCCCACCTCTGTCTGTAGTTCCAGCCTCTGTCTGTGAATAAAACATTCAGGCAAGTTGTGTGCAGTATTGTGCTACTCATCAAAACAGAACAGGGAACACTGGGAATCAAGACTACTGGATGGGACTGCAGGATCCCATGGTGAAATCACCCATCTTCACCGCCACTGAGGAAACTAAACACGATTGCAGTGCATAATATTATTTTTGCATAAAGACACAAGAGCTGAACGTAATTATATGTGTTTATTTTTAGCAATGGTTTATTTTTGTATTAAACAGGATGTTAAGTGGTTTCATTTGAAATGGTGTTTGTGGTTGGTTATGTCAAGTGGTCAAGATTATTATACTTTATTTTATTTCAGTTTATTTTAAGGTAATTTACTGATAATTCAGCCTGACATTTAAGGAGCAAAAGGTTAATGATTTGTACCTTTATTGAAGGGTGAGTGTGCACAGATCTGTGTAAACAGTTCACTCTGTTAGATTATTTAAACATAATAATACATGATTAATTTGGTGGTTTGTTATCCGTGTAACAAATATTACAATCACTCAATGAATGCTCTGACATAGAGCAACTCGCTGAAACTGAGAACCGAAATGTAAATCTCATGAATACAAAAGTGTAAAAAGATGTATAATCAATGTGCAAACGTAGCCAAACAAACAACAGTCATTATTGGAAACAAAAGTAAGTACCGCTACACAGCTGACCTAGCTTTACAGATCTATACCTTTAATCAAGAAAGAATCATAGCATCATCTCAAGAGCAGTGTCAGCATCATGGGAAGTGTAGTTTCTCTCACACAATCATTTTAAAAACCCTTTTTAAGACCAATCCAAACTTTGTTAAGAATCACCCAAAAAATATTTTTTTTCAAAGATGTAAACAGGCTTGGAAAATAAGATGTTGGCAAATTAGTATAATGCTCATGAACTGCAGATAGCTTATACATGATGGCATGTTGTTGTTTTTGCTGATGAGCGCCCAGGTTTGGCAAGGTATAGGGTTAGGGGCTGTCTGCTGAAAGTGAGAGAGAGAGAGAGAGAGAGAGAGACCTATGAGAGACCTAAGACAGAGAGAGACAAACAGGGAGATTTCTAAAATATCTTTGAAACAGTCCAATTTGCACCCAACAAATAAGAGTTGCTAATCACAATTATTTGTATTGTTTATTTGCATGCCGTTCCCTTCCACAATCGAAAAGGCTAGGACAGCTCAAGAGGTGTGCGGCCAAACCCTGCCAAAAGCATTCTTACACTGTTTCCATGGTGTAGTCGAGGAACATGAAACCAATTAAACCCAAATCTATCTCCTTGAGAAGACAGAGGGTACTCGTTCTCCCAGAGATGGGTCCACTTTCCCGTCCCAAACAGAGCCGTAGGCGACCACATGAAGAAAAGAGAGAGTAAATGAACATGAGGAGCTTCCGTTGGAAAAGACAGAGAGACCCCAGAAAGACGGAGAGACCCCTGAAAGGTGATGGGGGCCGGCTCAGGTTTTCACCTCACCTATTGGTCAACGAACCCCAACCCCCCCCCCCCACCCCACCCCACCACAGCCACCGCTGTTGGCCTCATGCTCTGGAATCACAACGCCACACCCGCTGTAGTGGGGGTCCCAGCTTTCACACTGTCCGCCTCATGCTCTGGAATCACAACGCCACGCCCGCTGTCCGCCTCATTGTCAGACCCACTAATCCCGTTAGCAGGCCCCCCCGGGCTCCCCCTCACAAAAGCGGAGGAAGGGACACACTCTCCCACCCGAGTGTGTGAGGTGTGTGAGAGTGTGTGAGAGTGTATGACAGTGTGTGAGAGTGTGTGAGGTGTATGAGAGTGTGTGTGAGTGTGTGAGAGTGTATGAGGTGTGTGAGAGTGTGTGTGATTGTGTGAGAGTGTATGACAGTGTGTGAGAGTGT
Organism: Conger conger; assembly: GCF_963514075.1. Taxonomy (NCBI): domain Eukaryota; kingdom Metazoa; phylum Chordata; class Actinopteri; order Anguilliformes; family Congridae; genus Conger; species Conger conger. Next base: position 49,173,285 of record NC_083765.1, on the reverse strand, counting down.
GTGAGAGTGTGTGAGAGTGTATGACAGTGTGTGAGAGTGTGTGAGGTGTGTGAGAGTGTGCGTGAGTGTGTGAGAGTGTGTGAGAGTGTGTGAGAGTGTATGACAGTGTGTGAGAGTGTGTGAGAGTGTATGACAGTGTGTGAGAGTGTGTGAGGTGTGTGAGAGTGTGCGTGAGTGTGTGAGAGTGTGTGAGAGTGTGTGAGAGTGTATGACAGTGTGTGAGAGTGTGTGAGAGTGTATGACAGTGTGTGAGAGTGTGTGAGGTGTGTGAGAGTGTGCGTGAGTGTGTGAGAGTGTGTGAGAGTGTGTGAGAGTGTATGACAGTGTGTGAGAGTGTGTGAGAGTGTATGACAGTGTGTGAGAGTGTGTGAGAGTGTATGACAGTGTGTGAGCGTGTGTCCGAATCCTGTGAAAACGGGAGTCAGGACTGCTGAGAGCTTCGTAGGATACTCAGTTGATGACCTTTGGTATTGTATTCCGATTCCGAAGGGCAGGGAAAAGAGACACAGAGAGCACATTTCACCAGCAGCAGAGCGCAGCGCTCTCCCCTCACCAGCAAGCACGAAGGGCCCGCGGCCTCCTGCTCTTTCAGCTCTGTCCATTACTTATCATGCTGGCACAGAATTTAGCCGGAGTGTGTGAACTAATGAGACACATTTTCTCTTGCGCTTGAGGTAATGTGATGGTGGTGTGCCAAGGAGTGGCTACCTGTTGCACCAGTGTAATGTAAGTTCAAACGTAAGGCGGGTTTGAACGGAAATTCACAGTTACGCAACATTTACATGTCAACAGGCTGCACCAACTGAATTAGTTCCAACGTGGAGTTAAGATACAACTTTAAATTTACACCTAACATACTCCTTACTAGGTGTGAAGTCATTCCTGAAACAGCCCCTGACATAGCGCATCGATTTGAAAGATTGGGAACCTTGCTGGAGGAGAAATTCAGCGTGCTACAAGCTAGGAGCACATTTTCCCCAACAGACTGCCCCTTTCATTTGTGACGGGATGTGCGGAGATGAAGAAGTGGAGATAATTTTGGGAGATATTGACATAATTTATGGCAGAGAAAACATAAATGCAACATTAGCTTTTTTTGCGTTACATTGGGACACCCTCAGCCTCCCTCACGCTCTTACAGTGTCGTGGGGACAGCAGAGATCGTCCCTGTCATGGGGACAGCAGAGATCATCCCAGAGATCGTCGCTGTCATAGGGACAGCAGTGGACATCCCTGTTTTGCTTCACCGCACGGCTCGGCTCTGAAGGCAAGGGGCAGTCGGATTGTTCCAGAACGGCTTCTGGCCTCCCGCTGACAGGCCCTGTTCAGTTATCAGCGTTTGCTCACCGGATAAGATCAGCGACTCAGCCGTGAGATGGTCCGTCCTGCGGGCGCGAGTTCGTTCGGCGGACAGAAACATTAAGCCCTCCACCTCAGAACTCCGACAAGCAACGGCTCCGTATTTTTTATTTTTTATTATTGTGGATGTGTGCACTAAAAGGGTTCATTGACCATGACTCACGCGTTCCCTAACTTTGATCCCTGTCTTGTCAACATTGGCTGGGCCTGAAACAAAGCAGTGAGTGTCTGCATGCAGGCGTATGGGTCATGGCATTACCGGGGCCGAGCTGTCTGCCGTGGCAGCTCCTCCAGACCGCGCAGGCCGTAACGAACACCGCGTCACTTCTGTGTCCGCACTCTGCCGCCATCTTTACACTCAGGTCATTCAGGTCCTGGATGAACGGTGTATGCTGTTCTTTCCCCAGAAGTTTGCCACGGCATTAAAAATAGCTTAATATAAAAGAACGGGTTCATTAATAATCCCTTTGATTTTGCCAGTGTATTTGATTTCTGCCAAAGAGTCAATGTTTATTTCCCTGCAGCGCCCACCTGAGGTTCATGCGGAGTTCAGAGCCGTTTTGGAGGTTGCGGCCAGCGCGCTGGGGGTGTATCCGAAGCGTGAATGTGTGTTTGGAAACGCTGAAGATTTTCACTTTTTAAATTAGTCTATAAATCCCATGTCACTTCAAAGAAGAACGTGCGATTCATGCAATAAGTTATGCACTTTATTAATGCATTAGGCAGAAACAAGCCAATGAGAATGCTTCATGAAAGGCTACACTAATGCATTAACATTCTAATAAATGCTTGAAATTAAAATGTGTCATTTGACTTCAATTTTCAAGTTGAACATTCCAAACAGTCACAATGACTTTGTATCTTTGAGGTTTTACTATAGTAGGGGACTAAGGCACACACACACACACGCACACACACACACACACACGCATAAGCACACACAAATGCACAGATCATTTTGTTGGTTGATCAGATACAGTTTCATCACTGCAGTGTACTGAGAAGAAATGCATGACTAAAATAAAACTCTAAAATGAAAAATGTTTCAGTGATTTGTTCCCCTTAAAAATAAGAACAAGGATGTGATAAATCCCTCTTTTTGTCAGAGTTCAGTGTCACGATTATTAATGAATGCACTATTTATTTGCGTGGTTAAACATAACCTGGGTGATGTATATAGCTTACTATTAATCATCCATTCAAACAGTTTATTCAGAGAAGCTCAGCTTTAATATTCAAGCACAAGTGTACATTTGATAGGTTGTAATGTACTAATGTACTAATGTACTAATGTGTCTAATGTGACATTAAAACCTCTCAGTCTGAGACCAATCCCTCCACATTGCCACCACAAATGTTTTCCACCTTCTGTTTTGCAGAACATGTTTTTCCTCTATGATAAATTTCCACCACCCCGTCAAAGAGGCACATCCCACAGCCCACATCCCACAGCCCACACCCCACACCCCACACTGACGGAACATGTTTTACTGTGTGAAACTGGCACAGGAGGAGCAGACTGGTGCTCCCTGTTCTTCATTACATTACATTACATTACATTACATTACATTACTAATCTAATCTAAGTACAGTCGATTAGACTAAGCAGGAGACAATCCTCCCCTGGAGGAATGCAGGGTTAAGGGCCTTGCTCAAGGGCCCAACGGCAGTGCAGATCTTATTGTGGCTACACCGGGATTAGAACCACCGACCTTGCGGGTCCCAGTCATGCACCTTAACCACTACGCTACAGGCCGCTCTTAAGCAGCTCTCTCTGTGCCCAGATAATCGTGTTGATAATCGACCTCTGGACTGCCACACTGCTCGGCCGGATAATCGCACTGGTGTACAAATATGAGGAAAGGAGAGGAGAGGAGAGGCTGAGAGGTTGATGGGTGATGGTCTTCATTGTGTGGCGTTGTTTCAGCCAGGGCAGGCATGAAGAAGGCTCCTTCCTCATCCTCCGACACATGACCAGGACCCCACGAGCCACAGTCAGCAAAGGCCCACAAGGATCATCCTGCCTTATGCTCCCACTACCTACTCTGGGGTTCCATCAGGTGACCAGGGGAATACACGTGCGACACAGTTTTGCAGGTGGATAAACAGGTGGTCGGAGGGCAATCGGCCGCATTCGCAGATGGCTCTCAAATGGAGTCCCTGGAGTTTCCTCTTCCCTTCCCGGAGAGGGTCAGCGTATCTGCTGTCAGTTAATAAAATATACAGCGCTGAACTTTGACCTTTGCTCTCTGTTGAAGGTCGCAGTTCTCTTCTTGCATATACAGACCGAGACCTTTTCGAGGATCGTAAGGCAAACAGCAGATAAGAAGCATCCGGGGAGTTAAATCAATAATGGTAATTAGTCCACTTGAATTTATTTATCTGTCATTCGTCTCCCTTGGCCTTTCAGAAGTTCAGACCTTACCCCGTATTAACCCTGGAAACACTGACAAGAAAAGGAAAATAAAATAAGGAAAGAACCATAAAAAAACGGAATTCTTTACTGATGGTATCATTGCAGTCAGCTGATTGCGTAGGATGTATCTATAGACTTTAGTTAAAATGAACAAGTAATTGGATCTCATTAGAGCATTCCTTATGTGATATGCAATGGCTTTCCAAATGATACATTTCCTTGTATTTTGTAATCATCTTATAAGCCTGTTTTAAAACACACAATGTTGATTTTCCCGCAATGAATTCTTGAGGGGAGAGCAGGCATGAAGAGGAGGAGGTGGCGGTCTGTCGGAGCCCACCTGACCCTCAGCCCCGTGCCTCACTGGCTGGTCTGATACCACTCTGGCCAGGAGTGCGGACACTCGGTCAAAATAACTGCACAAGGCCGTGGGTCTCCTTTCACTGTGGGCTTGTGTCTTTAAATCCCGTTTCCCATCAAACCCACAAGTCAAAAGAGGCCCCGGATCCACTGAACGATCAACAAGAGCAGGGATCCCAAACTGACATTCTTGAGAGCTGGTGTGTCTGCTGTACTTAATTAGCCCTTAATTAATCTTCACACCTTGTTTCCGATGTTTCCTAGGCTTAAACTGGCCGCAGATTGAAAGGAAATGGTAAAATCTGATCAGAGTTTGCGGCGCTCCAGGGTTGGAGCTTGAGACTGCTGCTCTAGGGAAAGGACACCTCGATGATGACATGGAGGAAGGTGCTGAACGAGGCCTTCTCATTGGCCAGCAGCACCGGGCTCTTTCCAACCACTTACTTTATCCTACTTACCTATCCTATCCTTTATGTCTGTTATTGTCTTCCTAGTTTCTTGCCTGACCTGAAAATCGATCAATTCTGCCACATTTAAGGATGTTCCAACCCATTACATGTTCCGTGAAGGAGCTATGAGCCAGGAGCTAGAAGGAGTCTGTCTGGGTTGTTTGCTGACAGAGGGGGTAGTCTGGGTTGCACATAAGCAGTTTGACACCCCAAGAATACAGTTCCTCTCATCTGAATGTGCTGGGTTGAATACAGTTCCTTTCATCTGAATGTGCTGGGTTGAATACAGTTCCTCTCTGGGTTGCTGGGTTGAAATATCAAAATATTGTCTGTGCCTGGACTACAAGCTTTGATTTCATCCAAGTTATTCCTTGATTCAGAAGTGTGAACACCTCATGAAATTGCGAGACCCCCCGCCCCCCACCCTCCCACCCTCCGCCCCCCCATTCCCCGCCATCCCTTGATGGAGAAATCAGTGAGCAATGAGGTATTCAGGGTGTCTGGGCCCAGAAAGAGGAAACCAGTGGGGGATTTCTGGCCCATTCTGCTGCCAAGGGAATCAAACAGAGCTGTACAGGGGTGCAGCTTACATTGGGAGAACAAAACAACGAGGCACTGGAGGTTATGAATAGTGTCATATTAGAATATACAGGGTTGAGTAGCTCAAGGAAATCCTTTGACTGATACATTCGTGATTCATCACAATCAACAATTGTTTTAATTGCTGCAAGCTCTTTACCAACAAACGGGAGAACGTGTGCGGTCTGAGGAAGCACGAAACATTGTTTTGTGGCCTAATTTCTCAAGTACAGGAAAAATTGTATCTCGGAATGAGTATTTTGGTACATTTGGCAGGAAATGGTTTTGAGGTCATACAGAACAATTCAGTGACTCACTGGTTTCACATCATCTCATTAAGGAAGAAATGAAAGTAAAAAGTTCATTCAATGAGCTGAAGTGCTTCATAGTAATACATGAAAATAACGTATTATAATTAAAACAGATTTTCAGCACATTTTTTATGTCAAAATGGAATGGACAACTGCTATGAAAGGCTAGTATGTAAATACGCAAAAAACAATGTTTAGGAAATCTACCTGACTATTCAAATCTGGTCATACAAATACTTATCTCAGTTATTTTCCCCAGTGCTCCTTGACGCAACGTTTAATGTGTAGCAGATTTGGTTAGACCAGAAGTGCGGGGTATATATTTAAATTCCATTTTGTCACTACCATTCAGAGAACATATTAGATTATCAGTGCAGAATTGGAGTCCGGAGAGAAGAGACAAAACAAAATGGCCGGCCTCCTGCTTACTTCTGCCAAACAGCTTCTACCATGACCTCAGCAGGGCTCCAGTTGCAGATCTGCTCATGGTTTCTCTTATTTGTTTTTCCACGGCTCCTGAATCACTTTGCTTTTCTGTGCTGAATACACCTCAGTATCCTGTCCACTGGAACATTTCTGTTTGCACGGAAAGTGAACGCACATTTAATCATTGTCGTGGTTATGTATGAATTGTACTTACAACGACAGTCTTTGAATGTAGTGATTATGATATCTGCTAGTGATCTTATTTCATTTATTCCTACCATATCGGAAAAATCTCTCCACGTGGCTACATCTCTAGCCAAATTTATCAGAACAACATGGCTAATGATATTGGCTTCTATTCTTTTTTGAAGTATCTTCAGTAAGTATGATCTATGCCCGTAAAAGCAGTTCCCAGAGCAGTTGCAAAACTGCCTACACACACATCTGACTAATGCACGTTTATGACTCAGACGCGGTCTGAATCCTGCTGTTCGAGCGATTCTGCTCACGCGTCCTCTGTCTGATGCAAACACGGCCTCCCTGTGTTGTGGTTTCTTCATGCTTGAGTTGCCATTTCAGAGCCGTCGGGACCAGCAGCATTCAACTCAGTCCAGGTTTGGTTGAGACGTTCTGAATCCTCAACCAAAAAGTAGTCTGTGCCATGTCAGGTTTTTCTTTTAAGGAAGAAAGATTAAATCGGCGAGGAACCTTGTCTCTTTGGATTATGCCACCATGCTGTGATGGAAGGAAAGTGTGTTCCAAACCCACAAAGGCAGGATTGTGATTTCCTGACATACTTTTAAGCCCTAATTTGAAAATGAACACAGGTGGGATTCTGAAAAATGCACGCCAAGGAAAACTAATTTTGTTACCTTTTATATTCTAAGGAGTACTTTTGAACAGCATGTCAATCACCACATTTAATATATACTATGCATAAGCATTATATTTTGAAAAAATAAGAAAATACATGAATGCTGCCATTGGCAAATTAATGCTAAATATACTTAATATCATGATATATTATGCGATATTACTGGTGGCATTATTAGCTTATGGTGATTCCTTTATATCTCATACATTCACTGAGCACTTCACAAGGTAGACCTGTGCACCAGCTTGTTAATGGAAATATTTAATAAGCCAATCATGTGGCAGCAACTAATGCATGAATGCAGTGCTGCTCAACTCTACTGCAGCACGTGGAGTTGAGTAGCACTGCAGCACGTGGAGTTGAGCAGATACTGTAGGACATGGAGTTGAGTAGCACTGCAGACACTGCAGGACATGGAGTTGAGTAGCACTGCAGACACTGCAGGACATGGAGTTGAGTAGCACTGCAGACACTGCAGGACATGGAGTAAAGCAGCGCTGCTATAGAACCTCGAAACATCCAGCCTCAAAGATCCAGCCTCCATCGGCCAGGTCATTTCAGTCCTTTCCTTTTCATCCTGGTCTGACCTGGTTTGACCTGGTCTAACCTGCCTCAGCTAAGAGTTACGGGTATTAAAGACTGATGCTCAGACACCGCGCTGTGCTCAGGAGGCCCGTGAGTCTTACAGAGCCCGGCCGCCATTTCTCCATCGCTCTTTCCATCATCCCGGCGCGTGGCGTAAACAGCGCACACTCAAGCAATTACCCTCCGTGCCCCCTGAGAGGGGCATCTCGAGCGCCTGCAGCCCTGCGCTAACAGCCTCTTTCTGCGGTGGTGAGGAAACAAGGCTCCGCTTAATCACATCACGGGCTGCCGGCTGCAGCTGCCAGCCAATCAGAGCGAGGCCTGCCTCCCCTGAGTCGTTTAGGCCCTATTAAGATTCGGCAGATTAAAACACACACTTAAGTTGTTTTTGTCGAGGTCGAAGTCACGCTCGTTTTTTTGAGCAGGTATTCAGAATTGACATGTCCGTGCACCACCCGGAACGCCAGAGAAAGGAGGCAAAATACACTTTTTTGGGGGGGGGGGGGGGGGGGTTAGACAAGGATAGGGATATCAGAAAGGAGGGGCAGGGGAAATCAGGAGGGAGGACTAAGGTAGAGTTTGAAAAGGTGGGTTTTGAGTCTGCGTCGAAATAGGGAGAGGGATTCTGCTGTTCTGACAGTGGTAGGCAAGTCATTCCACCACTGAGGAACCAGAACGGAAAACAGGTGTGAACGTGCAGCTCGACCGCCAGGTGCACGTAGAGAGGGAACCATAAGGCGACCAGAGCTGGTCTAGCTGGGGAGTAGGGAGTGATCAAGGATTGTATGTAAGGTGGGGCAGTCCCCTTAGCAGCCTGAAATGCCAACACTAGGGCCTTGAAACGGATGCGTGCGGCAATTGGAAGCCAGTGGAGGCCATTTTATTGAACACTTTGTTGTTATGCAAAATTCTTAGTGCAACACTACACCCAATTGCACCTGTCCATCTCCCATTAAATTGAGCACCTTATGTATGAAAACTGCGTTCCACTGTGAAACAGATATACCCTCTGGCCTAGGCACTGCAACTGAATCTCTTCACTAAATACACAACTATGAATATCCATCATTTCTTAGAAGCTAAGCTATGTAGGCAACCTTAGATAAAGGAGACATAAATCATGAAAGCAATGTGACGAGTCACCACGGCAGACAGGAAAATTCAGAGGAACCTGTTGATAAAAAAGTAAAAAAACATATTGTAAGAGGCAGACAAACAGATACAGATGCACTCACAACACACTCAATCGCACTGCCATCTCATTTGTGCCAATTGACTACAATGAGCATTGTGTGGCAATAAAGAGCGTTCTATTTTGCGTTGGCTGGGCGGCGACCTCCATCGCAGCTGTATGGTTTTCCCCCCGAACCCAGTGAAGCTGTGCCGCGGGGGCCTGGGGAGGGTTTGCTGAAATGCTGCTCACATATCCCCCAGAAATTCAATTTATGGACACTTTTATTACAATGTCTGTCAGTGGCTAAAAGGAGTTCCTTAATCAGGAGCACACATCCAATCTGATTACAGCAGGCAGTTAGTCTGGCCAATATGTTGTCAATTATGTAGTTGGACCGGGGACGTCCACAGAGAAAAAGGAAATTTGAATAAATGAAATAGTAGGTGGTTAGACATGGTTTGGGGGCTGCTGAGGGTTTTAAAAAATGATCTGATTTAAAGCGTTAGGCTTTGGGGAGAGACCCTGAAACGGGAGAGGAACCCGACGGTGCCAGCAGTGTGAACGGCCGGGGCAGCGCTGCAGAGGCCTTCAAACGCACTTCTGTCTCCAGACCATATGCCATTTCATGTGACACGTCGTTCTGAGCCATTCTGGGGTGTCCTCGGGCTTTGAGTCCTGTTACTTCCTGTCACACAAACACAATCAGAGTCAGTGACAGAGTCAAAGTCAGAGTCAAAGACTTTAAAACTTTGTTGTGCTGTGTTAGAGCCTTCATGCATTTCCTGTGGATTTGAGCGATTAGACAAATATTACAGAACATTACAGAAAGGGCATGAATATGTGAAAAACACTTTTTTTTTATGTTAAGTCACTATAAACTAACAGGTAATACAGCATATTTATCAATTGTTTTCTAATACACACATCCTCATTTCAGTTAGATCCACCTCCCAGGGTTCTTCTGTATAAGGCAGGTCCTTGTTTTGCATTACAGAAATATAATAAAAGGCATCAACTTTGTAGATGGCCCAGTTGGGCAGTTAAATATGCTATTTGAGAGCCTGTTTATACTGTTAACATTTGACAACATTTCATAAGCTGCATTATAACATTTCAACATAGCTTTTGGGAGCAGGGGACACAGATCCTGAAGTCGGTGTAACCCCAGACTGAGCGTAGTGAGTTCAGTGAGGGCAGGAAACAGGGCAGGGGCAATAGTGCAGACACTGGGCAGGGGAAATAGTGCAGGCACAGGGCAGGGGCAATAGTACAGGAACAGGGCAGGGGAAATAGTACAGAGACAGGACAGGGGCAATAGTGCAGAGACAGGGCAGGGGCAATAGTACAGAGACAGGGCAGGGGCAATAGTGCAGGAACAGGGCAGGGGCAATAGTGCAGAGACAGGACAGGGGCAATAGTGCAGAGACAGGGCAGGGGCAATAGTACAGAGACAGGGCAGGGGCAATAGTGCAGAGACAGGGCAGGGGCAATAGTGCAGAAACAGGGCAGGGGCAATAGTACAGGAACAGGGCAGGGGCAATAGTGCAGAAACAGGGCAGGGGCAATAGTACAGGAACAGGGCAGGGGCAATAGTGCAGAGATAGGGCAGGGGCAATAGTACAGGAACAGGGCAGGGGCAATAGTGCAGAGACAGGGCAGGGGCAATAGTACAGGAACAGGGCAGGGGCAATAGTACTGGGTGGGGGCTGAAGTATGTCATAGATTCCAGCAGAACGAGGTTGACGGCAGGCCAAAAACATGGAGCATTCACAGTCATACGTTTCCAAACCCTCCAGGAATCATACGTCTTGTTCTCAAGCACTTCATCCTTTTTTTAACAGGCTCGACCGATTCTGAGGACTACTGTGCAGGTGGAGGGGACTGTGGGGAGCCCACAGAGTCCAGGCCAGGAGATTGTGCATCTCAGCCGGGGAAATGGAACAGAAAGGAGACACTGGTTCAGAGGTGGGTGGGCACCAGTGAGGCATTGGCAAACGGGCCACCTATTTACTCTAAGTCATTTGATGCTGTCACTTGACACTTGCACAGGTACCGTGCTGGTCGCAGTCCAAACGTCGATCTCATGCATTTTATTGCCGGAAAACAAGCATAGAAACTGAAAACGGTGTTTTTTCAGAACTGCCTGCTTGTCCCCGATGTTATTCCTGGCCAATGTCCCGATGTGGAGCTTGTGCCAGAATCCTTAAAACGGGTAACTGATATCCCTTTCCCAAGCGATACCTGAAAAGTTCTGTTATTGAAACTTAGCAAACCCCAGAGGAACGGTTTACACGTTTGCTAAGCGTGTGTGAAAGTGAGAGATGACAGTTTTGAATTATGACAGAGATTGGGTTCCAGGGAGTCGTTTTACAAGAGGGTGAAGAAACTGCGACAAGAGGGAGTCAAATTCATCCGCAGCAGAAATAAGCGATTCTACTCACCTGTCAACTTTACAGAGGGGCGTTGGAGCGTCGGCGACATTTCCCACAGGGGGACATGCGTCCAAAAATATCTGAGAAGGCCTTCTCTACCCCCGCTGAGTTCGACCCCCCATACAGCACCCTGCCCCGTCTCCCCAAACTACAGAGACATTAAACTGTATGCACTTTTATTTCCCGACTTTAATGACAAACTGTAGGCACTGTTACTTCCCGCTTTTCACAACCAAATGCAAAGAGTGCAAAAAACGAAGAATTCTATAGCCAAGCCATTATTGGCTTGTATACGCTAAGTGTAGGCTAGGCCTATTATATAAACCATCAATTGGACAAACATATCTGCTTCAAGGTTGCACACATAAAAAAAAAATGTAGAATAGCCTCGGCACATGTCAAACATCACACTGTGGTAGCCTGCTTTGACTAAGCCCAGATCTATTCGGGAAATCTGTCATTCATAACATCGGCTACACATGGTACAGGCCTAATAGGTGGCTTTTCCATAAGATCTTATTGCCTTGTTTATCTGTCACTGCAGTGCTCTTGCATGTAAAATCTATTGTCTTGCATAGGCTACAGAGTAGACTACACAACACGCTAAAAGCTGACATGCGCAATGTTCATTTGACATTGCTTGGAGTCATATACTTTTTGCCTGCACTTTTAACAGCTTAGCTGGTAATCAGACTTCGAATGCCACAGAAGTATGTGTAAACAACGGGAAATCCAACGAATGCAAAACAACCAATGTACCGTACGTTTGCTCCTGCACTGTGAGGACAACAGCGACATGCTAGCATGTGCCTTTGGTTAGCTCTGCGCCTCTTGGTCGTTACATGCGCTAATGGGTGCAAAGAACATCAATTAGAATACAGGCCAAGCTAGCCGCAGTCATTTCAAAAACCACTTTAAGTGTGTAATAAATGATCAAATGGGACACCTCCTTTCAAGCTCACAGTAGGCTTTTTCTGCCTTAAATAACCGAACAGGGCTTTCAATTCCATGCTTAGCTGCACGGCTTTTCAGAAGAAAAAAAAAAAAAAGATTTTGGTACTTTTGGTGATTAATAACCGGTGACTCAAACAGGGGGATGACGCCTTCAAAGGTGGTTTTCTGAGAAGGAGGGCCCGCGTGCGGTACATGTGGCTCCCCGTGCCTCCGCCGTGCCTTAAGCAGCAGATGCCAGGCGATAAGCGGCCTCTCATGCCTACGCAAGCGGGTTTTACCATCAGTCAGACCTGCAGGGCAGCAGGTCACCGATTGTGATTTTTCAAAGCAGTTATGTTTCTGTGAAATGTTCTTGGATAATGTGACAGAGCCAGGGTAGAAAAACATCCCCTTCTGACCAAATAAGACCAAATACTACCACTGCAATACCACACTGATGGCAGGAATAAGGACACTAGCATTCCTGTATGCAAGAACACGTGTGTGTCGAGCTGCACGCTCACGCCTGTTTTCCGTTCTGGTTCCTCAGTGGTGGAATGACATGCCTACCACTGTCAGGACAACAGAATCCCTCCCCATATTCCGACGCAGACTAAAAACACACATTTTCAAACTGTACCTTAGTCCTACCTCTTCATTTAACACCCCCCCCCCCCCCCTTCTGATATCCCTCTTGAGCGCCTTAAAAATTGCACTTTCGATGACTATTGCTTTTTGGTTGTAACAGCTGTTCATGCATGTTTTGCTATTTATGGAAGTGATGGTTTTAACTAGCTGAAGGGCCTATGCACTTGTACATTGCGTTGGATTAAAAGCATTTGCTAAATGATAGAAATGTAATGTAAAATGTAATGTGTATTGGCCTCAATACAGTCAATACTGTCTCAGTACTCCCTGGTCATGTTCAGCTGCAGGGCATATGTGTGAGCATAGGGGGTACTCCAAAGATAGGAAATAAAGAAACATTTAAATGAGCCAGAAAGTTTCTAGACCAGTATTCATTTCAGAATGGAGAAACAGGTACAGGGTTTCTGAGAAAACATAATCTAATCTCCTAATCCCCAGGCTGAACAGTCATAAAGATATACAGTTTTAACACACGTACACTTTACTTTACATTCAACCAAGCTATAGAATTTCTTTCTTTTTTTTATGCATTTTACACATTTGGCAACAGACCAGATCACGACTGAAAGATAATGAGAAATAATATACGAGGCGTGTAAACTGTGTAATGTGGTGTGGTGTGGTGTGTGGTGTGATGCCATCTCTTATCTTGATCACAGCTTTTTGTCCCTGCTCCTATAGTGACACCATTATCTACATAAAAACACAGCAGTTGTTAAAATTAACGAGAACTAAACAGACGGCATGTACGATTAGAAGAGCGACCGGTTGAGGGCTGATAAGAGTGTTTGGGACTCTCACACATCAGATAAAACAATAATCCAGAAAACATACGATTTGGCCTTTTAATAACCTGTGGCGAGATTGTGGCGGTGGTTATTGTTTAAATGTCAGGCTGCTTCGACTGCTGCCACAAATTTGTTAAGTATGAATGTAATCTGTTGGGTGTTATTAAAGGGGTCCATTAAAGTTCACTGTTACTGTTAAACATCTCCAACCAATCACATCACCTAAGAAATGTTTTTGATCATCCATACTGCACCTGGACCTTCAGATGAATATATGAACTTTAAGTTACTCGGGACAAAAACATTAGCTAAATTTGCTTTCCTCTAGGGTCCTCATTGCACTTGTCCCTAGGTTTGATTTGCACTTCATTATGCGTCGCTCTGGATAAATGCCCGTAATGTAATGTAAATGCAGGTGTAACAGGTGAGAAATTGCCTGAGTCCGAGGTGGGATTTGAACCCCAGCCTCTCACTTGTCCAAATTATTTGTTGAACGAACGCGTTACCAGTCAGCTAAAGAGGAACTCGCCTGCTACCAGCTTTCGCTGTCACTGCACCATCCGTGCTTACTAGCGAACTAGCTGAGCTAACCATGCTACACTCACCCCCCTTTGACTTCCCCTCCATGTGAAACTCCGCAGCAAATATTTAATCAGCCAATCATGTGGCAGCAACTGAAAGCATGTAGACGTGGTCAAGAGGTTCAGTTTTTCAGACCAAATGTCAGAATGTGATCTAAGTGACTTTGACCGTGGAATGATTGTTGGTGCCAGACTGCTGATCTCCTGGGATTTTCATGCACTACACTCTAGAGTTTGCAGAGAAGGGTGCAAAAAAATAAATAAAACATCCAGTTCTGCAGGCAGAAACGCCTTGTTAATGAGAGAGGTCAGAGGAGAAGGGCCAGACTGGTCAAAGCTGACAGGAAGGTGACAGTAACACAAATAACCACACATTACAACAGTGGTATACAGAAGAGCATCTCTGAACGCGCAATGCATCAAACCTCTTGAGTGGATAGGCTACAGCAGCAGAAGTCTAATAAATACCTAATAATGTGTTCAGTGAGTTTATAAACACATGAGAGGTACACGACACGCAGACACAGAAACGTACGCACACGCACACTCACAAACTCACATCTGTATGACATCACTGCACAATGTGAAGAGTGTGGATGCAGACTGAAGCAACCTTCAGCCAATTAATAACAAGCTAGCCCAACCATTCTGCCTATTGTGCTATATCGACAACAGAGACTGAGAACTGCTTTTAGGGAAATTACTGGGGCATCAATCAGGCACTGGGAAGTAACGCTGTGTCTGAACAGATGGGGAGCAGGGCTCGGTGTCTGGCGGTATTGTCTGTGTGCGAATGAATTCCGCGTACATGGCCTTTGTTTTGTCCGGGATGCAAAGTGCTGCATCTGTTCCCTTGTAGAACATTGCTCGCCTTGAACCGCATCGATCAGCTTCCCTGTTCTCAGCCGCTAGCACGAAGCACTGACCCCCGGCGCCAGGACGGGGTTAGGGGGGGATAGCCAGCCTTGATATGCACAAAAATCCCTCCTTCTTTCCAGTGCTAGCACATTCCAGCCGTCTGAAGCTCTCCAGGCTGGCTCAGCAGGCTGTGAGCCACGATCGGCCAGACGGGGGAACACAGAGAAAATGGCGGCAATTTCTATAGCGCCTTTACCCAAAAGTGCTGTTCAACGGAAACACACTCACACACTAACAACGATTGGCTGCCATGCAAGGCACCAACCAGTGCATTCGGGAGTTTGAGGTCTTGCTCAGGGACACTTTGACACATCCGGGGCGGGATCAAACCAGCAACCCTCCGACTGCCAGATGGCTGCTCTTACCACCTGAGCCAACATCACCCGTTAAAATCAAGGATTGAGAGAAAGAGTGAGAGGAAAGAGCAGGAAGAAAGAAAGCAATCCGCTCTGCGGTTTGTTTGATCTCTTAACTGTGAAGAGACGCATGCTATCTGTGACTGCAGCGGTTTGAGTGAAGGGACGCATGCTGTCTGTGACTGCAGCAGTTGATCGTGGTAAGGCTGTTGGCTTAACTTGGCAAATGTAGTTTAAGCACCCCAGATACAGTGGGCTCCAGAATTATTGGCACCCTGAATCGAAAACTAGAAAAAAGGCTGCACGCAATAAACACTGTGGATAAAAATGTTTCAATGTTTTTTATTTTGTAATCTTGTTTTTTCTGAAAACCACAGGTGCCAAAATGATTGGCACCCCTAACAATTATCGTAAATAAAAGCAAACAAAGTGAAATTGGCAATACTACTTTAATTTTGTAAATCTCAGTCTAAGGAACTACAGTGGGCTCAAAAATTATTGCCACCCCTGACAGAAATTGAACAAACAATACTCAAAAAAATTCTAAACAATATATTTATAGACAAACCCGAAATACCAACATGTGATAAATACTGTGCTATATTAATGTTTCAATGGAACCAACAAAAGTAATTTACTGATTTAATTAAAAATCAATTTCCTCCAAATCAATGTTTCACAATTATTGGCACCCTTAACGATTATTGTAAGTAACACCTACCAAAATTAAACCAGGTATTAAATTCCACTTATTTAAGTGTATCTATGTGTTAAGGAACTGTATTGAGTGATTACATTACTTCCTGTTTCACTAGGGTATAAAAATGAGGTAACACACATGCAATATCCCTTTGTCATCCAACACCATGAAGAAAACAAAAGAATTGGCAGTTCAAAAGAGGCAGATGGTCGTAGACCTTCATAAACATGGTAATGGCTACAAGAAAATTCACAAACAATTGAATATACCACTAAGCACTGTCAGAGCAATTATAAAAAAGTTCAAAAGATATGGAAAATCTCATGGGTAGAGGACGCAACTGCATCTTGCCCCCCAGGATACTGAGGAGAATGGTGAGAGAAGCTACAAAATCCCCAAGGATCACAGTGAAAGAATTGCAGGCCTTGGTGGCATCTTGGGGTCACCAGGTTTCAAAAAGCACCATCAGACGCCACCTCCATAACCACAGCCTCATTGGAAGGGTTGCCAGAAGAAAGCCTTTTCTGACCACAAGACACAGAAGAAAGCGCTTGGAGTTTGCCAAACGTCATTTATATTATGACTGGAACAAGGTTCTCTGGTGAGATGAGACCAAAATTGAACGTTTTGGTCAGATACAGCATCGGTTTGGCGTAGGAACAGAGATGCATACAAGGAGAAGCACCTCATTCCCACAGTGAAATATGGTAGTGGGTCAGTCATGTTTTGGGGCTGTTTTAATTCCAGAGGTCCAGGGGCACTGGTTAGGATTGATGGCATAATTAATTCCAGCAAGTATCAGGCAATTTTGGCTGAAAATCTGGTTCCCTCTGCCAGAAGTCTGGGACTTGGTCGTAGGTGAACTTTCCAACAAGACAATGAACCAAAACACACCTCAAGATCCACACAGAAATGGGCACAGAAAGGCCATCTCAGTCACCAGAACTCAATCCAATCGAAAACCTGTGGGCTGAGTTGAAGAGGTCAGTTGATAAGCACAAACCCAAGAATGTGAAGGATCTTGAAAGGATATGCAAAGAGGGATGGTCCAAAATCCCTCCAAATGTGTTCCTTAATCTTGTCAAAAATGACAGAAAGTGACTCCATGCTGTTATCCTTGCCAGAGGTGGTTGCACTAAGTACTAGGTGAAGGGTGCCAATAATTCTGAAACCTTGATTTTGTTGAAATTTATTTTTTATTAAATGATTGTTATGATTTTGGTTGTTTCCATTGAAACATTAATAAAGTACAGTATTTGGCACATGTTGGTGTATTACCTTTCTCTATAATTATCCATCCATCCATCCATCCATCCATTATCTGAACCCGCTTATCCTGAACAGGGTCGCAGGGGGGCTGGAGCCTATCCCAGCATGCATTGGGCGAAAGGCAGGAATACACCCTGGACAGGTTCGCCAGTGCATCACAGGGCACACACACCATTCACTCACACACTCATACACTCATACACTCATACACTCATACCCAGGGGCAATTTAGACTCTCCAATCAGCCTAACCTGCATGTCTTTGGACTGTGGGAGGAAACCGGAGTACCCGGAGGAAACCCACCCGGAGGAAACGGTTAAAAATACCACTTAGCACTGTAAGGGCAATAATACAAAGGCGTAAAACATATGGAATGGTTGGAAACTTGCGAAAATAAAAATGAAAATAAAGCTCATGTAAATAATTGTATTATTTTTTTAGTTTACAGCACTTTCCATATGGGCAAAGCAGTGGATGTTTCAGTGTATGAGGTGCATTGAGAGCTGAGGGCACTGCTGTGATGCCCAGCGGTGAAACGCTCTCTCGTATTGAGACTCGGCTCTGATTGATCTCCCTGCTCTCCAGCTTTTCTTGGCCATTCTGACCTTGGCTGACTTGTTGATTTTCACCAAAACTCCCCCCTCCAGAACCAGTCTCCAATGCATCAACCCCCCCCTCCAGAACCAGTCTCCAATGCGTCAACCCCCCCCTCCAGAACCAGTCTCCAATGCGTCAACCCCCCCTCCAGAACCAGTCTTCAATGCGTCCACTCCCCCCTCCAGAACCAGTCTCCAATGCGTCAACCCCCCCTCCAGAACCAGTCTCCAATGCGTCCCCCCCCCCGGCTCTCAGGTCAGTGTGGTTCCGGCAGGCGATGCTTTGTCACAGTTTAACTCCGCCGTGGCCTCTGCACGTCTGGCTCTGCCGGAGAGCGCGCTCTCCTTGGCCAAGCCCATGATCCCGAGCTTTCTCAGGAGGCAGCCATCTTACGACAGCCCAGCCAACGGCAATTACGGAAAGGAAACGCGGCAGAAGTTCTACAGAGAGCAAGGGAAAAGCGTCTGATATTGATCTTCATTACAATAGCGGCAAGCAGTAAAATGTTTGATGGTTTTGTACCGATCTTACTAGCCTCATTCATAATTACTGCTACATATGTAAGACCAAGGGTAACTTCAGAAGGGCTGCAGTCTGAAACACAGCAGAACAGGAGGAAGAGGAGATCCTAAATCTCAGTCGGGCTTCACTGCAGCTTATAGCCGCCGGCTAAGCTTTCTCCTGCCACATACCTGAAGCAATGTAGCTTCATAAAGAAGAAATAAAACATAATAAAACTGCCTCAATAAAACACAAGGCTTGTTTCAGCAAGCAAATAAAGCAGGTGTAATCTTGCTTAAATATGAAGAAACATTTGGCGGGGATATTCACTGGGGCAATAAGATATTAATTGTGTCAATATGCATTCGGGCAATAATTTGTACATTTGACTACTTCAGCAGAACCTAAAATGTTTGAGTCCGGGGCATGATCTCTGAAAGGTAAACGGGATCATAACTCATCGATAATTACAATATGATAATGGTATGGAATATGGAGCCTTCACTCCACTGGCACAGAGACTAATTCAGGCTGTAAAATCACCAGTATATTGGACGGTTGTTTATGTGCATCCGTTCCCACAAATAAGTTGAAGTGGCTTTTGTTTGAACCACAGCTCTTGTGCAGGTTTTAATCGCACTGCCGCCTGGAAGAGCTGCTGACGGCAGCCGGTTCCACGCCGCGATTCGCTCTCAGTCTGCGTCGGCTAAAGCTTGCCAGCCCCGCGGTGGAGAACAGAGGGGATTACGGCAGAAAGCCTGTCTGCTGAAGAGGCACCCTTTGTCCCGGCGCGCTGATCTCTCTGAATGAACCCCAAACACCACCTCCAGCCTGCACTGTTTACCCGCGTCTGAGGCCCTCTCCCCGGGACGGCTGCCGTCTGAGGCCCTCTCCCCAGGGGGGCTGCCGCCACCAGCCGGCTCAAGCTGCGGCATTCTGGGATACGGGGGCGACAGGCGGGACCTTCCGCAACCTCCCGGCACGATAACGCCGACAAGCGGAGAGGAGACGCCCGGAGTCTGCGTCCGTGATGCGTCCGTTAGCCCCGCGTTCGCTGGCTGCTTCCCACACATACGTTTGCGCCAAGCAGGACCGGATCAGACCGGGATCGAGCTCGGTCAAGCATAGAAAAGTATTTGAATCCGAAACAGTGAAGTATTTGACCCAAGTCTGCACTGGATCCGGAGTGGTGATCTCATGTCTATTAATGACCTAAAGATAGTTATTTTACTATTACTGACCACTTCTTTAATTCACTGAAAAAAGTGACTAAGCGTTTCGGTCTTGTAATTAGGCTTATCTAAGGCTAAGATCTTTTTCTTTTCCTCTGAAGTAAAAACTATTAGGTTGTTCTGAGTCAATGTTGGCTTTACAAGTCATATGTTCTTATTCCGTTGGCAAATCCTGAAACAAGTCAACAGTTTTTTACCTCATTGGCAATATTTTCATCTTATTTAGCAAAAGATCAGACTTTAATGTTCATTTAATGTTGAGTTAATGTAATATGACATTACCTGGAATGTTGTTTAAATGATGAAAGCAAGAATTCATTAAAAGAGGCACTGGCTTTTGGTAATAAGAATCTGATAAGAAAAAGTGAGAAAAATATAAATAATAGTTCACTTCCCAGGTGACTAAGTTGAGGAAGAGGAGGAAGAGGAAAATAAGATGCCTTTATTATATTGGCACACTGCACAGGAATATTAAAAGAACAGGATACAAGCATTGCAGACACGTTTCAACCTATGGGTTTTTTTTTTTAAGTGCCTTTGACACCTCAAGAGTAAACTCTAGCTTTCTTATTTAAAAAAAACTTTTCCAAGTATCTTATCAGTAAGTTCTGAATTTCCCTTTATTTTGCAGTAGTGGAGCCGTGCTCACCTTGTTACTCACTTTATTCATCCAGCGCCCAGGGCCTTCTCATCATATCATGCTGTCGTGTCACATGTTGCTGACTGAATATTAAGCAGGATATGAGGTATGGTGGTGGTGCTGAAGGCCCACATTACAGCATCTTGTGTGTCCAAACTCAGACACGGTCAACTGAAGATCTGTCCCAGAACCAGCATCTTGTGTGTCCAAACTCAGACACGGTCAACTATAGATCTGTCCCAGAACCAGCATCTTGTGTGTCCAAACTCAGACACGGTCAACTGAAGATCTGTCCCAGAACCAGCATCTTGTGTGTCCAAACTCAGACACGGTCAACTGAAGATCTGTCCCAGAACCAGCATCTTGTGTGTCCAAACTCAGACACGGTCAACTGAAGATCTGTCCCAGAACCAGCATCTTGTGTGTCCAAACTCAGACACGGTCAACTGAAGATCTGTCCCAGAACCAGCATCTTGTGTGTCCAAACTCAGACACGGTCAACTGAAGATCTGTCCCAGAACAGATGCGTGAGCAAGGCCCCATTCCACTCAGACCAGTGGACCAGAGGTACCCCCGCCATACCGTCACTTCACTTAAAGGTACAATAGGTAAGATTTTTGTTCTGAAAAAGGCTCACTGACATGTTGACTCACCCTCTGCCTCACCCTCTCAATACGCAGTTGACGGCCTGACACTCTGTACCAAAACATTGTATAGCTGTACAATAATTCAAGCTCATTGCTTAAAAATTGGTTCTAATTGTGGTGGCCAAAGGCGCTGAAACATCAGCGTGTTCACAGAGAAGGGGGAGGGATAAACAGTGTTGTGGTTTCAGCTTTTTTGTTTCTGCAATTCCTCTCTTGACCGTTAGAAGTCCGCAATGACCCATTGTACTTTTAAACAACAGCATCAGTACCATGTCAATAACGAACAGGAAAAGTGTTTTGAAATTAATGCATTTGAATGAAGATGACTGCGAGGTATATGGAACACACAGCTGCCAGAAGGCGTTTACACACACGTGGTTCAGTCATGATGGCGTAAGAATCTGGAACATTCCGTACTGCCTTTACACTGACGTTGTTTAAAGGCCCGGGCACACCGAGTCTACGTCAAAGAACCGGCGGCAACCACGGCCAACTGCCAAATCGCTTTGGGTCACCTCACATCACCTCACCTCACCGAGGACTGTGGGAAGATAAGCAAAGATAAACAAACAAACTTTCCGGTTATTTTCATGCGTCAGAATCTTCAGGCCTGGTTGTTTTCATTAAGCCCATTTATGAAGAAATAATGCACATGATATTGCTGTAACACGTCTGGTTCAAGAGGACGTTATTGAGAACAGTTGAAATTAAATGAAAATTTTAACACAGTCCCAAAATGCCTGATATGGGAAGCAATGTAGACATCTGGTTCATTCATCGAAAATAAGTGCTTCTCTATTCTTTGTCACTCAGTTTATTCCATCAAGCTATGTTCCCACAGCGCAAGATGCAAATATCTGGGCTATTAACAACAAAAACCGCTGATTAAATTGAATGAATCTGCCATCTGCTGCTAATGATGCTAGTGCTATTCTGAGGCTACATTATAAACAACTACACACCTTTCAGCTTATATTATTTAAAAATAATGTATTCTTGAATAATGCAACCTAGTCTATGTAGAATCATTATCCAAGGCAAGTCAGCATTAACCTTGCATGACTCAGCATGTACGCCGCACATCACCAGCCTTTTCCAGAGTCACCAAACTCACACTGGGCCACAACTCACACCTGCGTTCAGCGCCTACAAATAGTGCCTGTGCCTCTCAGCCATCAGTCGACCTCATGACATCTACAGAGGTCTCGGAGGCACGCCAGCCTTCCAGAATAGTCTGTCCCCAGACTCTCGTTAGGCTGTCCGGGATGCTTTCCGGCAGGTTCCTTTCCCCCCCGATGTCCTCCGATGGAACGCACTGGAAGCAACTGGCCAGTCAGCTGCTTCGGGGTCCAGGCAGGGGAAAGAGGCCTGTGATTGAATTCGGGATATTTTTCCATTACTGGGCCGCCAGTGCTGACCGTATGCGTTGTTGGGGGTTTGGGAAACTAAGACGGTCCTGGCAGATGTTCCGTTGGATATCGGCTGAAAACCGCAAACACACAGGTTTCTGCCGGACAGGGTCTTGCACTTGGCTACGCTCAGTACGGATTCCAGAAGAGTCTGAGGAAGACAGGCGATGGGGGGGGGGGGGGGGGGTAGAGGAAATGAAAAGCGATCATTTTATGATGCTCAGGGCCTCGTCTTTCACATCTAAGCTCATCATGTTGAAGAGAAAAGCGAGCGTCACAAATGACACAAAAGACTGACTGTTCCATTATTAACTCTCCGTCCTCCATTACCGGGGCTGTGGGGAACGGATATCGCCCCAGGACAAGAGAGAGAGACAGAGAGAAGTTCTCACTCTTTTTATTCTCCCTCACAAACACAGTACATATATACTCTTAAGAAAGCGTCTTGTGGAACGTCATGTTGTTCTGTTTCTGCTGTTGCTTTAACCGTTGCCAAGAGGATTGTGTTTCGAGGTTAGCTGTCTATGAAGGAAGTAGGGCTGACTTCCTGTAAACCGAAATGCAGATCACACCTGACCTGAAGGCGTGAAAAGGCACTGCAGTCTAAAACATCTCCTGCATTCTCCCACAGACTCATGACAGCTCTCCCAATACAATACAATGCAGCTCTCTGTATTGTAAAAACTAATAAGTGACCAAAATTACAGGGCTTAAAACATTTTTTACTTGAAATGGGTAAATATTATAAGTCAATTATGAACATACAATAAGGATGAACACTACAGTTAAAGCATATGACAAATTAGCTGCACAGATTGCAAACAATCAGAACCCTTTATATAATAGGTCTCTCTCATACATAAACACACATGCACGTTGTATTTGCACTTGAAGATAAGCTGAACTCAATCAAGGTTACGATACAATGTGCTTATTGTAAAGTGACTGAAACCCCATTCCACAGTCTCCACACACTCCTGTTATTGTCATTATTCAGCTCAAATGAGCAAAACGTTCTCCAGGTTTAACCACTGCAGCTGCACCTCAAAAGTAGATTCATAGCTAAGACCTCCTGGAAGACATTCTTCTCTTCAGTAAACTATCGCCCAGGGCAAGGCACAATATACAGCCTTGGCCTTCAAAAATGTCTTTGAAATCCCATAAGAATAAATGTTTGGCATCGCCAGCATTGGGACAAAGGTGTCACAGAGACAGATCTTACTGTAGATAGGAAGCACAGGAGGGGGTATAAGGGAGTCACTCAACCCGTGTCATTCAGCCAGGGATTTCCACGTTACTCAGCAACCTAGCTATGCAAAGTGCTCCCGACAGTGGCCTCAGGACTGATGGTCCACTGCTTAGATTATGACCCTGACCCAGGCCCTGACACAGGCCCAGTGAGGATGTGTCTAACACAGGCCCAGTGAGGATGTGTCTAACACAGGCCCAGTGAGGATGTGTCTAACAGGCCCAGTGAGGATGTGTCTAACACAGGCCCAGTGAGGATGTGTCTAACACAGGCCCAGTGAGGATGTGTCTAACACAGGCCCAGTGAGGATCTGTCTAACACAGGCCCAGTGAGGATCTGTCTAACACAGGCCCAGTGAGGATGTGTCTAACACAGGCCCAGTGAGGATGTGTCTAACACAGGCCCAGTGAGGATGTGTCTAACACAGGCCCAGTGAGGATCTGTCTAACACAGGCCCAGTGAGGATCTGTCTAACACAGGCCCAGTGAGGATCTGTCTAACACAGGCCCAGTGAGGATGTGTCTAACACAGGCCCAGTGAGGATGTGTCTAACACAGGCCCAGTGAGGATGTGTCTAACACAGGCCCAGTGAGGATGTGTCTAACACAGGCCCAGTGAGGATCTGTCTAACACAGGCCCAGTGAGGATCTGTCTAACACAGGCCCAAGCAGGATGACACTGGTAGGAGGATGTCTCTCTTTGTGGCTAGCATGAGCACTCTCTTCTAATTGACAGTGGCCAGAGTTGGGGGGGTTGATCTTTGTGACAGGGGCCTGTTACTGGGAGATTGTGGCACTGACACTCATGACTTTGACTGATTCGTTCCAGTCCCCATCATATTCAAATGAACTGAGGCTTTCTTATATGCAAAAGGTTTGTAAAAAATCATGTTGATTAGTATGTTTTACCAAATGAAAACATATGATAGGCATGAAAGATACAATAAACACATATGGAGTATATAAAATATAAAATACATACAGTATGTGTTATTGAACTGGCATATATAATTTTTTTCATGAATTTGCTGAATTCACTAGTAACATAAAAGGCACTTCACAATTGAATGTCATATTGAGAGAATGTTAAATGTGTCACTATATATTAAGCACATAGTCATATGTGCAATTTTCTATATGTGTCATTTAGTAAAACATGATTTTTACAAAACGTTTGCGTATGAGTTATTTCAGTCTGTGCTGCGATCAGAATGGCTGTGGCCGTCTCCGTGTTTGTCCCCTTGGGAGCTCACGGAGGCGGGCAGGAGACCGGAGGTACGCTGGCCTCTGGAGATCCCCCCCCACACACACACACACACACACACTAACACACACACACGCACACACACTCACACTCACACACACACACACTCACACACACACACACACACACACACACTAACACACACACACGCACACACACTCACACTCACACACACACTCACACACACACACACACACACTAACATACACACACGCACACACACTCACACTCACACACACACTCACACACACACACACACACACACTAACACACACACACACGCACACACTCACACTCACACACACACACACACACACACACTAACACACACACTCACACTCACACACTCACACACACACTCACACACTCCTCTCTTCAGCACAGCAGCCTCTGAGCCTCTTCCCTTTGAACTGAGCAGAAAGAGAGAAAGGTAGAGAGAGAGAGACAGAGGGGCTTCAGAAAGCAGAGTGATGTTGGCCAAAGATTTGACAACATCCGCAGAATCCTTTCTTTGTTTAAAGTGCGAATTTCGTTAAAGCCCACAAGAAAGAGCTACAGATCAGGCCGAATGTAAATTTCAGAGAGACTCTGCGTTTCTGTGTGCAGAGATGGGGATGGGTTGTCAGGTGGATGTGTGCCGGAGTATTCAGCTCTATGAAATATTTACCACAGCCGTAATGACTCCCTGGACAGAGAGAGTAAAGGGTGAGAAAGAAAAGAGAATAAAAGCGGTTGTTCTGATGCAAGAGGACGATATGAACAAAGCAGAGCAGTGAAGTCTTTCTCTCTTCCTCTCACCCTTCACTTTCATGTTCCCTGAATGCAGGAAATGATTACCAGCGATCACTAACCGGAATACATTTCAACAATTTCAACTCAAACAATGATTTTGTTGAATCATTTTTTCCAGTATTTTCTATACCTAACTGTCAACAAGAGAATGCCTAATACATGAAAATGTATACATATAAAAACACGTTCACACAGCCATCCGGACATAAATTATTAAAAGACAGCTCTCGGAATAGGGTGTAATATAATAAGCCTGAAGACTCCAGGAGATAAATCCCTTCTCCATTGGCCTGTTGTTCTCGGGCCAGTTTGATCCCGACAAGCCCCTACTGTTTGGGGGTAGGAAAAAGGAAGGAAAGACTTCTGTAAAGCTAATATTGTCTCACAGAAGGGCTGCACACTGGCGAGGGAAGACAGCGCCGGAGCCTTCTCTCGCAGGCCGAGCAGAGGCAGGGCAGCTGGCTCTTCTTGCGGGGAGTCTATAGGGAAAGGATCCCAAATTAACGCAGGCATATGGAACACATACACACGGAGGAACCTGAATCTGAACGCAGAGTAAAGCACGGGACAAACTGAATGTGTGCAGCTGAATGTGTGCAGCCAAACAAACTGAATGTGCATGGGACAAACTGAACAATTTTTTCACGGGTCCAAGAACTGTTCCCTGAGGAACCCCTGGAACAATATGTGACTCAGCAATAGAGACGGTATTACCTGAAGCTCCGGTCAACGTGATCTCTTTACTGGGCAGAAGGCCACTCCCATTTGCACGTGAGGAATAGCAGTTCTTGTCCTTACACAGTAGCGAAGGGTTTGCAAGGTGTGTTTTATCTGTGGTTATGCACTGGGAAAAATATGTAATTCTATTCATGCAAATGATATTTTAAAACAGGAGAAATACTTTCCAGCATTTGAAAGGAGACCATCTGTACGGTCCACAGCCAATCATAACGGATGGCGCTCACAATCCCACCTTCTGCACCCTCTTTGAGAGATTACCAGGCGTGACCTTTGAATATGACCTACAAAAACAAGTGAGGAACCAGACTAAATGCTCTTCCACCTGAGGAACAGCGACTGTGCCTCAGGCAGTTATGTTGACTGAAGAAGCGGTGTGACTCGCTCCCACCGGCGTGACATCATTAATGTGCCCGTGACGTCATTAACGTGCCCGTGACGTCATTAACGTGCCCGTGACGTCATTAAGGCGCCCGAGGTCCGGGCCTCGCCGCTCCCCGGCTGCATTCATCCCTGAGTAAAGACTGACGTGAGAATGAGCTTCTATCGACGAGCGGGAGTCCTTTAAACAGAAATCAATGAGACGGCCAGAGGAGAACCACTGCGATAATGAGGGTTTACGAGAGGAACGGCGCTCCTCGAGACGTCAGGCTCTGCGCCTGCCTGGCTTTGCTCTTAGCGCCGCAGACGGACGGTGAGGACCTCCTTCAACCAGGCGGCTCATGGCGTCTGTGGTCCTCTGGTCCCAGACCCCTCTGTGAGGCCCGGACCTTACGGGACACGATGACAATGTCGACACGGCCGAAGCCTACCTCTGCAGCTGGGGTCTTCCGGAAGGTTCCCACCGGCACAGCGGCACAGATGGCGGACACCACAGCCCCCGGCGAGATGTGCGTCCACATCAATCATTGTCAATCAGGAGGCGTGCGCCGGCTAAACCCACCGCGATAAGAAGGGAGTTAAACATAACTCCGTAAACATAACTCCGTAAGAAAAGCACTTCCTGTGCAATTATATTTTTGGCGATCCATTGGAGAATTTTGAATCTGCGCAAAACGAAGCAAAAAAACCCCCAAAAAAACCTGTTGGCCCGCACCCCGGCCTACGGGTCCCACACACCCCAGACTGGGTCGAGCTCGCCCCAGACCGGGTCGAGTGCGTAGTGGAGTGCTTGTTGTATTGGAATAATCTCAAAAAGTGTAAACCCCGCCTTCCGGCCCCCTTGGTTGACTCAATGGCACCGAGCAGCGAAATGCCCTGCATTTTAATCCATCACAATGATGTATTTGACCCACTGCCGTCGGACAAATAGAGAAACGCTCGACAACGGACAGAAGCAGGAGACTGAAGACTCTGCGCCCTTTCCTAAAGGCGGGGGGGGGGGGGGGTTGCACTCCTCTGGACCCGCAGTGAACTCACCGCCCGGGCCACAGTTACGTCCCGGTGCTGAAACCACGCTGGGTCGGGGGACTGATGGGATCACTCTGCTCTCTGTGGGACCGGTATGAACTCTCCCCTCCGTCACGGGCTCCTCCACCACCATCCATATTTATCACGTTTATTAATCCAAAGAGTGGACATAATAATACCACACATGACGGATCATCCCCAATAACCCGCAGAATAACCCGCAGAATAACCCGCAGAATAATCCGCAGAATAACCCGCAGAGCTCAGCTCTGTGACTGCAGACCGGGACGAAATGGAACCGTACCCAACCTCCAAACGGAGGAAACAGCGCCCCGCATCTGATAACATGCCAGACTGGTGAAAAAGGTCTCCTCCATCCAGACTTGTTGTATGGAATGTATCACAGTATATGCAGCAGGGACAAGGCACAGACATGCTGTAGTAAAGGCCATTACAAATGAGAAACCAAAACTAACTTAAATTCCTATTCTCAATCACAGTAAAATTGATGTGTACACTGAAAAAACATGGTGTGATGTTGACGAGAACATCCGGCCAAATGAAGTAGACCGGGTAGACGAAAACCAGCGGCCTGGTACCTGTGACTAACTTTTCCACTGTAACCTACATCCATGTTTGTCAATAACCTTTACCACAGCATTACTATGACTGCTGCTTATACCCTGGTACATTCCATATAGTAAAGATCACATGCCATTCTGCTTTGTCATGGAAACTTTGTATAAAAAAATAAATTAAAAAAACAACAACATTGCTACAATATGAATTAAATAAGAAAGTAACATGATTGTATGAATGTATGTATGTATCTATGTATGTATGTATTGAATGTATTCTTGTTGGAAGAAAACTAATGCTGATACAATGCTGAATTCATTTTGAGATGTTTGCATAGTTTTGGTAGTTTGGGGGCATTTTGAACATGAAATGAACTGTTGCGCCAAGCTGCGTGTTGGTGCTGAGAGTTGAAAAAGACAAAGCAATAGAAAAATGCTTGTTAGCAATTGTATAAAACTGTAAATAAAGTAACATATAACATAAAAATCATTGTAAGTTCATAAGTTTCCTTACAATTTAATTACCTACTTAAATTATAGCTGAAAACAAATTACAAGTGGTAGATTCAATCATTGACATCAAGAAATCCTAGTATTGATTGACGTATAATGATTAATAACAAATCATTTCTGTTTCTGTCAAACAAATGGGGAAAGCACCTGGACAGAAGATCCACTCCGTTGCATTTGTGTCTCTAGCAGCTATGACAGCTGAGGTGGTAATTGACAAGTTAACATATTGTGTGGCTCATAAACAGGATGTGCCCCCTTACCCCCAGCTTTCAAGCTATCCTTAAAAGAAAATCTATGCTTTTTGTGAGTGCTATTTTCCGTGCATCTTAGTGCATCAGACACTCCCTGTTTCACGCCAGTTTGCATAAAGATTTGTCATTTTGGTGCTGACATTTACGTAGAGAACACAATTCAAATATGCACGACCCAGCCAGCACACTGCCACTGTCCTTTGTGCTGCAGCCTGAATGCATCCTTCAGCCCACTAACACACAACGGACACAAAAGCATTGCAGTTCTTTTGCGGATTGCCCCCTCGCTGTCCATCGAGGGTCCAATCAGCTTGCCGGAGGCACCTTCAAGCATCGCAGCTGTGATCTGACCACCTTTCCCGTTCGGAACGCCCGATGAGCTCACCCTGTCCAGGGCGGTGGTGAAGAAGCTGACGCTGGAACAACGACACTCACGGTGTGAACTGAGACCGGAGAGATTCAGCTGCAAAGAACCCAGCTGAACGCAGTGATGTTTTGTGTACGGTTTCAGACGAGGGTCAATTCCAAAAGGGCCGGGCAGTAAAGATACACTCAGCAGGACTGAGATACCAGCGACTAGCTGGCACAAAAAGAGCAGTGCGATAAGAGCGCAGTTTTGATAGCCCTGCTCATTTCCTGTACAACAGCTCCAGCACCTGCCATATCTGTTTATCTCGCAGTTTATTTTCTTTCCTAGAGGGGCTCTGACCTCAGGGACGTCCTGTCATAGAAAATAGTACGCTTATCAGTCTCAGAGTCAGGCGGGACTGTGTCCAGTCAGAGCTGTCTGAAAGTGGAGCGCTCTTAAATCAGACGCACCTGTAGCAGGACCACATGGGGGGGATTGATTGTCACTGAATATATATTTTATATACTGGCCAGATATAGCCACTCTTTCTGCCTTATTTATTTCATCATTGCAATTTTCTGCCTCAACCAATTTCAACATTTCCTAATTCTCTGGATCAGTGGTCCTCACTCCTGGTGCTGGAGAGCCGCAGGGTGTGCTGGGGTCCTCACTCCTGGTCCTGGAGAGCCACAGGGTGTGCTGGGGTCCTCACTCCTGGTCCTGGAGAGCCACAGGGTGTGCTGGGGTCCTCACTCCTGGTGCTGGAGAGCCGCAGGGTGTGCTGGGGTCCTCACTCCTGGTGCTGGAGAGCCGCAGGGTGTGCTGGGGTCCTCACTCCTGGTCCTGGAGAGCCGCAGGGTGTGCTGGGGTCCTCACTCCTGGCCCTGCCATTTGTTGTTACTCTGCACTTAATTGATCACTTAAAGCAGTTGATCAGTTAACTTACCTCACCTGGTTTCTTGGGTCGGAATTGGTTGCTGATATTTAAAAATAAATAAAAGAAACAACAAAAAAAAGCACACCCTGCCATACACTTATTCTCATGTTTCAATGATGTTTATTTAGTAATATTGTTTTTTAGTCCTCCTTTATTTGACCGGCTGGAAGTGTGTTGGGGCTCTTCCTGTCCTGTAAGCATGGCCCTGGTGAGAGTGAAGCAGCTCGCTGGGGCTCTGGTTTAGAGATCACACATCTCTCTCTGCTCAGTAGAGTGATCCAGGGCTAACGCCGGCACCCCAGTGCAGCCCCAGGGCGTTCCAGTCCGGTATCTCCCCCCTCATCTGATGACCCCAGACTGCTATTTAACAGCACACCTGGCTCTGTTATCTTCCTCCTACCAATTGTTCGGCTAATTGACGGTGATTTTAAAATGCTTTACTGACGCATCGTGACAATGCATACCGGCACACTGCTGGAGTGGACATTCCAATGAGCCCTCTGGGGTGCAGGGGTCAACCGACACTCAGGCAGTCTCTCTCCTGCTCATTTCTTCATCCATTCAAGGCAGGAACTGTTGCACTTCAATGTAGCCCATTCACTGACATTTTTCCATATCATCTCAAGGAAGGAAGATTATTATTTCCAGGTTGTTTACTCATATGTGCAAAAGGTAAGAACAACATTGGCAAACACTACCGCACCCTATAGTGAACCCTATAGTGAACAGCAGGGCTTCGGTATGCAGGCCCTATAGTGAACAGCAGAGCTTCAGTGTGCAGGCCCTATAGTGAACAGCAGGGCTTCAGTGTGCAGGCCCTATAGTGAACAGCAGGGCTTCAGTGTGCAGGCCCTATAGTGAACAGCAGGGCTTCAGTGTGCAGGCCCAATAGTGAACAGCAGGGCTTCAGTGTACAGGCCCTATAGTGAACAGCAGGGCTTCAGTGTACAGGCCCTATAGTGAACAGCAGGGCTTCAGTGTGCAGGCCCTATAGTGAACAGCAGGGCTTCAGTGTGCAGGCCCAATAGTGAACAGCAGGGCTTCAGTGTACAGGCCCTATAGTGAACAGCAGGGCTTCAGTGTACAGGCCCTATAGTGAACAGCAGGGCTTCAGTGTGCAGGCCCTATAGTGAACAGCAGGGCTTCAGTGTGCAGGCCCTATAGTGTGCGAGAATGCGCAGGTTTTTCTTCCAGCCGATCACTACACCAGCTGATTTCACTAATGAGTTCCCTCCTCTCTAGTTGAGGAGTGCATGTGTGCATGCTTGGGTGGGTGTGTACAGCGCTTTCTGGTTTCCTCTATGGTGGCACAGTGAATGTGCTCAGACCTTAACCAGAGCAAACACTCAGGGCTGGTGCTCATAAATTCAGCTCTGCACTCCAAGCAGCCAACTGGACAAGGAGGCAGAAAACCTGGCATGGGGGAAAAAACTGAAGGTAATTTGTTAATAGGCAATGAGAAAAAAATACACAGCAGTAAATTATTGAATAACTTTGTGTGTTTAGCTATTTTCTGCGTTTGCAGACAGCTGTGTTTCTTCCAGCTGTGAAAAGCCTTCATTTTATTTATTTTATTTCTACTAATTTAGTGGGGGTGGCACGGATGGTGCAGTGGGTAGCACTGCCGCCTCACAGCAAGGAGGTCCTGGGTTCGAATCCCCGTCGGCCGGGGCCTCTCAGTGCGGAGTTTGCATGTTCTCCCCGTGTCTGCGTGGGTTTCCTCCGGGTACTCCGGTTTCCTCCCACAGTCCAAAGACATGCAGGTTAGGCCGATTGGAGAGTCTAAATTGCCCGTAGGCGTGAGTGTGTGAGTGAATGGTGCGTGTGCCCTGTGATGGACTGGTGACCTGTCCAGGGTGTATTCCTGCCTTTCGCCCAATGTATGCTGGGATAGGCTCCAGCCCCCCTGCGACCCTGATCAGGATAAGCGGGTTCAGATAATGGATGGATGGATGGATGATTTAGTAGGCAGTTGTTAGTACCCTGTCGCCCATGTGCTGCTGAGGAAACACTGCTCCAATCCTGCAGCCGGAAGGAGATGGAGGCTGCGATCTGTACTTTCACTGCAGCAGGATCCCCCGGCTGTCGTCTCCAGGCCCAGACCACGACTCTGGGGCAACCGAGGGCGATCGCCCCCCACGGGGAGGCCCCCCACCCCACCCTCGGAGCGGGGGCCTAATTTCAGCCGCGTGGGCACCAGCCGTACCCGCGGCGGAAACCGTGCGCCACACAACAATCCCAGCGCAGACAGCGGAGAGCAGATTCACACACGGCACACACAACACACCCGACGCACATGGAAGCGCATTCAGAAGCTTATTTTATTTCATTTACAGTGATGCCTTCTGCTTTAGACACACTTGCAATGCCTTCATACAAGCTGTGGGTGCGGTGGATTCTTAAACAAAAACAAAAAATGAGAAAACTACTCCCGTATTCTCATTCCACTGGAAACACACAAGATGAGTGACACATTTGGCAATAACAAAATAATTAGTAACTCTAAAAATTATAAAAAAATTCAAAAATAGATTTTTTTTTTTTTTGCATTCGGTCCACTAGAGACTAGACAGCAATTCTACTTCACCAAGAGTCACAAGGAGGAGGAACTGGAGAAAAAAACATTTGGTTTTAACATTCAACACATTATACTTTGAAAAAGAGTTATTTTCTTGCACCTTTTTGTTAATAAAGGATCTCTCTCACTCACATGTTGCCTGCAGCGTAACAGCAGAACTAGCACTGAACATGTATAAGTGAAACTATGATAAACCAGCTGTAATTACGGAAAGCACCGGTTCAGCGCTGGGTGGTAATCAAGGCTCTTTGCTGCGTGGGAGGGTGGGGTGGGGGTTTGGCTTTCATCAATAGAGCCCCCGCACCCCCTGACACAATGTTCCGGATTCAGACAGAAAAAGTTGTGAGATATTCGGTCGAAGCTTTCAGGACTGGAAGCAGAACCGTTAAAGGCCCCTCCTGCTTCCCGAAAAACGCCGTACTGAAAACCGGGCGATGCGTTATGACGACAGGCGAATCAGAAGGTGGTGTTCCGCCTAACATCTCTACAAACGCCTCTATAGCGTGCGTGAGCCGAGTTTACTCTGCGCTGGCGAGAGGTGGGGGAGGAGGAAGGGACAGGGTGGAAGCGGTGAAGGTGCTACGCGGAACAGTCAGCGCTGTGCGGTCCAAACGGCAACATGTCCTCTATAACGTGGAGTTCAAAATACCAACAAAGAACAAACAGCAATTCTACTACTTCAGTACAGGTTGGACTGCGGTAATACTTGTGGTTGCTTGACCAAGAAGAGTAAATGAGTGCAATGCCCTAATGCGTGGTGCGGCCCTCCCCGTCAACCAGCTGACACCCCCTCCCAGACCCCCCCCACCCCCTCCCAGACCCCCCATCCCGCCTCCCCCCCCACCCCCTCCCAGACCCCCCATCCCGCCTCCCCCCCACCCCCTCCCAGACTCCCCCACCCCCTCCCAGACCCCCCATCCCGCCACCCCCCACCCGCTAAACATGCAGCTGTAGCCCAGGGCGACAGGTCCAGGGCTGTGGCTCCCTCAGGTCCCGGGGCTGATGGTTATTGTCTAAAGGTGAGGAGATCGCTATCTTCGGTAATCCCTTTAGGTCGGGACGGTGGGGGGTGAGGGAGTGTAGGGGCTGGTGGAGGTGGGGGGGTGTAGGGGGTGGGCGGGGGGGTGCAGGGGGTGTGGGGGTGAGGGAGTGTAGGGGCTGGTGGAGGTGGGGTGTGGGGGGGTGTAGGGGGTGGTGGAGGTGGGGGGTGGAGGTGGGAGGTGTAGGGGTGGTGGAGGTGGGAGGTGGAGGTGGGAGGTGTAGGGGTGGTGGAGGTGGGAGGTGTAGGGGTGGTGGAGGTGGGGGGTGTAGGGGTGGTAGAGGTGGGAGGTGTAGGGGTGGTGGAGGTGGGAGGTGTAGGAGTGGTGGAGGTGGGAGGTGTAGGGGTGGTGGAGGTGGGGGGTGTAGGGGTGGTAGAGGTGGGAGGTGTAGGGGTGGTGGAGGTGGGAGTTGGAGGTGGGAGGTGTAGGGGTGTTGGAGGTGGGGGGTGTAGGGGTGGTAGAGGTGGGAGGTGTAGGGGTGGTGGAGGTGGGAGGTGGAGGTGGGAGGTGTAGGGGTGGTGGAGGTGGGGGGTGTAGGGGTGGTAGAGGTGGGAGGTGTAGGGGTGGTGGAGGTGGGGGGTGTAGGGGTGGTGGAGGTGGGAAGTGGAGGTGGGGTGTGGGGGGGTGTAGGGGGGTGGGGGCTCAGGGAGGTGGGGGGCGGTGGAGGTCGGGGGTGTGGGGGGGTGTAGGCGGGGGGCGGGGGGGTGGGGGCTCTGGGACCTCCCCTCTCACAGCTGTCCTTCAAAGCCTAAAGGGGGATAAAAGCACTGGTTCACAGCCGGTCACAGGCACGACACGTCTTAACAAGCATCTTAGTCTTATATTTAGATTTAAAAGCTTATTTCTATTATTTACTAAATGAGACAAAAAAAAACTGCCAATGAGGTGAGAAATTTTGACTCATTTCAAGATTTGCCAATGGGGGTAAGACAATTTCACTAGTCAAGGAAACAGTAACTTCATTTTCTACTTGAGAGAAAACGAATAAGATTTTGAGTCTAAACGCGGTTGTTAAAGGCAGCCATTTTGTCCCTTCCCTTACCGCCACAGGAGAGACTCCACCCGGCTGATGATGTCGGTCAGGTCGAAGGGCAGGGGTCGGGGGGGGTCGTCCTCGCCCCAGTAGGGCCTGTTCACCGGGGCCTCCTCCGGGGGCAGGGTCTGGGCCAGGCTGGACTGGCACCTGGGCGGGGGAGAGGGGTTTCCCCGTTTAACCCACTGAGCGACTGCAACAGCGCTCTCCAACCCTGGTCCTGGGTCCGCTCGCTGACGCTGTTACTCTGCACTTCCATTAGAGCATTCATCACATCACAGCTATCTCACCTCACATGGGTACCCGGGGCTCAACTGGCTGCTAAACCAGCAGAACCAGTAGCACCCCCCGACCTGGGTTGGAGATTAATGGGCTGCAATCTCAAGAGAAAGGGTCTTAAAAAAAGTGACTAAAAGGGCACAAACACTTCTCACTGGGTTGGTTACTCTATATGTACATTAAAACTGTACCCCTAGCCAGAAATACATCATCACCAAAATACCTTCTTTGCTTGTAAAAAGTACTTATTAGTACGCAAATTATAGTACTTTCAAGGTAGATTTATGGAAATATTTTAATGAAAGGTTAATGACAAAGAATGACTAAAGAGAGGACTTTCATCTGAGAACCTCTCAGAGATGGAAGGAGGACAGTGAAAACAACGCTGACCCTGTGACGTTTTGTGGTCACACACATGGGCTACTGCATGTCATAATGACTACGTTAAGTGCTAACTTTCAGTATTCCAGTATTACAGAGTGAGGAGATTATTAACACAAATCATTTCAATGTATCTTCAGCACTTCAGGGGTCTGAAGCATCACTTCATAAATAATATGATTAGCTGACCTTGGGCCTCCCAGCCAGTAATGTGTTTAAATGTTCTCGTTTATTTAGAGCGGGAATTAAAGGAAGTACTGCTTCATGGTGAACAGACGCTCAGTATATACACTACTGACCACTTTAACAGGTAGGCCTGTACACCAGCTTGTTAATGCAAATATTTAATCAGCCAATCATGAGGCAGCAACTAAATGCATAAAAGCATGCAGGTGTGGTCAAGAGGTTCAGCTGTTTTTCAGACCAAATGTCAGAATGGTGAAGATCTTTGTGAAATGTGAAAAGTGACTTTGACTGTGGGATGATTGTTGGTGCCAGACAGGGTGGTTTGAGTATCTCAAAAACTGCTGATCTCCTGGGATCCAAATACTTGTCTGTGCTCGAGTGATCTTGCCTGGTGCAACTGAACCAACCCAAAGGGCCAGAAGGCGGGGTCTGCATTTCATAAGTTCCAATACTCCAGACAAGCTGAAGAAAGTCCAGAGCAGTCAGGCACAGTATCTGATACAGGTCTGGGATGCGGGATTAAGCAGAATGAGCAGTCAGGCACAGTATCTGATACAGGTCTGGGATGCGGGATTAAGCAGAATGAGAGGCCTCAGCTCATGCCAGTCTGTCTCACACAGAACACACGAGGGCCCAAAGCCGAATCTCAAAAGCCCCAGACTGATCCCCGCTCCCAACACTCACCCCATTACCTTCACCCCTTCAGAGCCACGGCTCGTAATGCCACTTAACGCCATTAATCAAACAAAGCAACCCGCCGAAATCAGCGGCCGGACACGTTGACGGAGCATCTCCTGGTGCGCAGGACGACAGGACAGGGATGAGGAGAGGAGCCCGGAGAGCGTGTCTGTGCCTCTGCGACAGGCTGACCCCGCAGAGATATGGGTTAACTCTCCCATCTGGCACGCAGTCAAAAGAGATCAGCAACGCAATCACTCATTTCAATTTCCCCTGAAACCCGAGATCCCCGGAGCCCGGGGAAACGCTACGCTAAGGCCTGAAGTTATCTGTGATTCTATCGCCTCCACTCTGCCCAGGGTCGGCCAGGGCCCGGGGAAACGCTACGCTAACGCCTGAAGCCACGCACTTCTCCAGCACGGGCGAGCACGGCCGGGCCGCTGGAATTAGCCACTTAGGCTGAAGTGAGTGTTAATTACAGACACACGAGCAGTCAATACGGGGCTAATGTAAGAGTCAGAGGATGAATTCCTTTAAGCACTGCATCATCCCGCCCAACCCCTGACAGACCTTTTCTCCGTCTTTATTCTTGTTTTAAATCAATATGTTTTACAGTAATGTGCCAGCCATCGATTTCACTCAGGGCCGCTGTCCTTATGAGTGTACCCCCCAAAACACAATGAATACTGTAAAATAAATAAATCATTATGTGCAAAATGCTTTTAAAAAAAGAAGTGTTTTTCCACGTAGGGTAGAGGCTATGGCAGGGGCTCGTCCTGGTCCAGCGTTAATCGCCCCTCACCTCTCGCGGGATGGACGCCGGCCTAATGCACGTGCCGGGCGCTTCCAAACGGGCCGATAGTGCTGATGAATGCCCAGATTGCCGTGGAGAAAAACATTTGTGCGTAGAGGAAAGATGTCGGTTATTGCATTAATGCCGTACAAAGTAATTTGCAACAGGATGGGAACAAACAAGGGCGCTTCATTAGGACATAATAGACGGGGTAGCCATCAGTGCTGGGCTGTGATGAGAGGTCACATGATGCAGTTTCACCGGGTATTACAGGCTGCAGCCTTTCGCCCGAACACTCCGCGCTCGGAGAATGCCATCAAACCGGTCACGCAAATGCGCGGGCACTAAATCAATTTGTTCCCAAGAGAAAAGCGCAGAAAGAGCTTCCGGGAACAGCCACCAGCTTGCGTTCTCCGCGTTCGGCCCTCTTCTGAGTTCAGCTCCTGATGGCGGCGGTCGGCGAAGAATGCCAGGCCTCTCTGGCTGCTTTGGTCATGCATGCTGCTTAACTGAGCACAGGGGCGCTGTCTTCAGTCTGACCTGAAGGGTCTGCTACAACTCAGGCCCCAGTAACAGAACGCTGAAACTCGCAATGAGGAGCAGGAGGTCCTGTGAGGCCCCTCACTCCATGGAGGAGCAGCAGGTCCTGGAACATGAACACGGAGCCTGGACTGGAGAGAACCCACACGCAGCCAGGGCGGTATGTGGCTGCTGAACAGCACTCATAGCTGGAGCGACAGAACCTGCGGTTCTAGACAGATGACAAGGCAGAGGCCCACCCTCAGAGGCAGGTGAGCTCTCTGATAGGCCGGTAACACATAACCCGACACGTCGCACGACAGCCATACATACTCGGTGCTTCCTCCCCCGTGGGTATCCGTCTGGAATGCGGGCAAAAGTCAACAAAGGAAGATTTACGACCAGGAACGACAATCAGGTTCCAATAAAAACAACGGTCGGGGGGACCGAGGGGTGGCAGGTTAACGGCAGCGACGCACAGATGGATGGTGCCTGCAGGCTGTGTGCACTCTGTGTGCACTCTGTGTGCGCTCTGTAGGCACTCTGTGTGCTCTCTGTGTACGCTCTGTGTGCTGTGTGCTCTCTGCATGTGCGCACTCTGTGTGCACTCTGTGTGCGCTCTGTGTGCGCTCTGTGTGTACGCTCTGTGTGCTCTCTGTGCGCTCTGTGTGCTCTCTGTGCTCTGTGTGTACGCTCTGTGTGCTCTGTGTGCACTCTGTGTGCGCTCTGTGTGTGTGCTCTGTGTGCACGCTCTGTGTGCTCTGTGTGCGCGCTCTGTGTGTGCGCTCTGTGTGCACTCTCTGTGTGCGCTCTGTGTGTGCTCTGTGTACGCTGTGTGTGCGCTGTGTGCTCTCTGTGTGCACTCTGTGTGTGCTCTCTGTGTGCGCTCTGTGTGTGCTCTCTGTGAGCCACACCGCTGCCCAGGAGAACCTGACCGCGGAGGATGGGGGCCTGTTGGGCACTGTTTGCGGTTGTGCGGCTCGGATCCCTTCAACAACAACGGAAAAACCAAAATATTAACGTGGTTTGCGTCATCAGTGGCGACGAGGGTGCCTCTCCGGGCCGCGGGCGGGAAAGCCGACGCCCTCTCTGGCAGGAGGACAAACACACAGCCGCGTTCTCATATCGAGATGAAACGCTCCGTTTCCACCAGCTCTGAAATGACAGCTGGCTTTCTCTGGATGATGGTGCTTGGTTATACACCTCAGGAGAGAAAGTGTGTGTGTGTGCATGTATGTGTGTGTGTGCGTGTATGTGAGTGTGTGTGTGTATGTGTGTGTGTATGTGTATGTGTGTGCGTGTGTGTATGCGTGTGTGTGTATGTGTATGTGTGTGTGTGTGTGTGTGTGTGTGTGTATGTGTATGTGTATGTGTATGTGAGTGTGTGTGTGTGTGTGTGTGTGTGTGTGTTTGTGTGTGCGTGCGGCTTTTGCTGTCGAGCAGTTGAGAACCATAAATCTCCGTCTGATCAGGAAGAGGGTTATTGCAGGGCTGGGAGCCGTAACTCTTACCCAGAAGGAACGGAGCGCCCGTTGCTGTGAAAACTTGTTGTTCTGCGAACGTTTGTGTAAAACGATCAGTGGTTTTTACCTCCAGGGTATCACCCACTCGCAGCAATAACAACGCTGATGGATGGTCTGCCACGACAGCTATACAGCTACTACTAGCACGACACCTGACCCCAGTCACATGATAAGGTCAACTGAGACTCACACAATTCCCACCTGTCTGCAGGTAACAATATGAGGGTCAAACAGGGTTGGCTAATTATATGTATCATGCCTTGAATTGCCTGGCTACAAGCCATTCCTCTACCTCCAGGGGATGTTGTGTTAAATTCCAAAAGCCTTACGGCACTAAGCTGTAAGACCACAGTATAAAACTGTTGCACAATAGATATTCTGTTTCAGAAAAGGTACATGTTAACCTGTTTTATGGCTGAGAAAGTTTAAAAAAACAAACACTTTCGAAAAAAGTGGGAAACACCCAGTGCAGTACTGTGTAATCTATGAAACATCTTATTCTCTTACGTGTTGCATGCCTCTGATGAAATGCGTAAGAGGGAAACTATTATTATTATCTATTATCTATTAACTATTATCATAAAGGCTGTTTGTTTTCATACGCCTCCAAGCGTGATGTTCATCTTACTGCACTGACATACACATCCTCTCATTGTACTGCAACTACACATATTCTGATCTTCAAAACGTTCCGGAAAGTTCTGAGGTCAGATGAGGAGGATATTAAAAATGAGCCGGAAAGACCAGGACCGAGTTGCCCTCACTTTTACCCAGAATTCCCGATGCTCAAACTCAAATGATTCCTACGTTCCAAGTTAGCTTGAGGCAATTCCTTTATGAAAAAGCTGTGTTTTCTTGTCCGTCCGACAGAGTTGCACATCACGCATACAAATCAGTTTCTCTTGTAAAAACAGAAATTAGCAAAAGTAGCAATGGAAACCTGGGTGGGGCATGCGATGGTCTCTCTGTGAAAGTCGCACACTAACCGCCGGGGGACAGGGTGACACGGAGGGCACGCAGGCTACTGTACACGAGACGATACAACTTCCCTCAGCTCCCCAGGGCCAACAAAGATCATCCCGAGATCGTGGAGAAACCCAGTCAGGCAGCATTGGGCTGTAAGAGCTGTCAGAGAGGAAGCAGAAGACAGATTAAGATAAACCCGCGTGTTAGGGATCTCAAAATCCGGCCTTGGAATGCTGCGGTTATCTCCTTGATGTCAGCGAGCTTCAGCACTTAAGCGCTTAGTCATTGACGGGGTAAAGAGAGCTGACACCTTGTTTCCAACAGCTAAAATGGCCGCTTACTGAAAGGAACCACAGAACAATGCAGATCCTACAGGCCCTGAGGACAGGAGGGCCCACCGTTCCTCTGACATGTCTTCCAAACCCTATCCAGTGTGAGGAAAGAGACACTTGCAGATCAAAGCAGGGCTCGATACGTCACCGGAATCGAAAGATTAAAGCGCAGCAAAAACAGTCATGAAGTTCTGCTGTTCTATTGTACTCTAGTCCTAATTCACATAAACCGTACAGAAAAGACCAGATTCTTTACTTTATCACATGTGAATGAATCCAATTGAAAAACAATGCCATGTAATTTGAGTGCAGTGGTTACGTGGCACAGAATTACAAAATATTACTGTGGGACTTAAGGGAGATGTTTATGACATTTAGGCTCGAATGCCTTGGGCATACTGCAAGAGCACCTGGGCTTGTGTGTGTGTGTGTGAGAGAGAGAGAGAGAGAGAGAGTGTGTGTGTGTGCGTGTGTGTGTGTGTGTGTGTGAGAGAGAGAGAGAGAGAGAGAGTTTGTTACTTGTCAGTTGGTGTAGAGGTCACTGGGAATGCAGGAGACAGGACAGCGCATTCATAATGCCACTCATACAGCCTTGGGGGAGATGGGTGTGACTGTGCAGGTCACCTCCAATTCTTATAACAGCAGTTTCGTGAGGTCTCTCTCTCTCTCTCTCTACAGCATTTTCAGTTCAGTCAAAAAAAATATATATATATATGCATGAAGGACATACATAAATAGGCTTTTATTTTTTTGTTTAAGTAATCACTAATTACTCATTTGGATCTTTTCCATAAATCTACTAGTTAATCTACTAGTCTAATGTTCAGCTCACAAATACCTAAGTCTTAACCTTGCTAGTCTTAATTGCTTTGATGCAGTCTCTCGGTCTATTTCTAGCCTACTCAGCGTAATGAAATGCCTGTGAAGAAAATAACAAATTTCTGTTACTCCACCAGTACCGATCTCCCAGCCTAAATCAAAGCAGTCAGCGTTTTAATTGCGGTGCAGATCTGACCCCGCTGCAAATCCACAACGTCTACTGTAAACGCTGGTCTGGGAACCGTTAGCGCGCAACATAACCTGCGCGGGGGCGTCCACGCTGTTTGATGCAGCAAAGCTTTTTTTTATTTACCGAAAATGACAGGAAGGTAGACTACAGCAGGAGCGGTTTATGTACAGTAACCGAACTGATGAAAGCAGCGCCTTGTGGGAATAGAAGATTAAACAGCCGTTCCCCCCCCCCCCCCCTCGGACGAAGCGAAACTGATCAAGGCGTGAGTAAAGTAAAATGTGTAGTAAAGTTAACGACGGGCACCGAGGAAGTGCTGATATATTTCACAAAGAGGCAAGGTGTCAGTCTGACTCAGATAACACGAAGACATATTTTTTATCTTGTGAGAAAGGAGGATGAGTGGTAATGGTGCTTTGTAGAGCTTCCCCGTCGCTAATGCCGTGGCATAAAGGCGCGTATGACACCAGGCAGACAGAGCAAAGCAAGAGGTAGTTTTATGTACTTTGGCTGTGATTAAATAAATGTGTGTACGTATACACAGAGCCAGCTGTCAAACTTCACTGTCTGCATATTTATTCAAACGCTATGAAGCGAAGGCCTTGAAATAAAAGATGACACACGGATACCCTCCAGTACAACTCTTAAAAGTGCGGGGCGGAGGGGGCGGTTTCAATCTAACCACGGTGTCTCTTTGTTCTTCAGTTTGAGGTATCGAGAGAAGAAATATTCAAACGTGCTTGAGTTCACAACTCAAAGCTAATGACACAGTGGTTAGACTGGGGGTGAAACAAACAGTTTGCAGTTTATAGAAACAATTCCAGATTATTTAAATAGAATCCACAATTTGGCGGAGCCAAGGAAAATTAACATTTCAAATCAAAGAATATAAAGTTATAGATGTGGGCGTTAACTATTTCAAGCATTTCAAGTTATACCTATTGGAAAATATAGTGGTGGATCTTTGATGTTATGGGGTTGTTTAGTATCTACAGGCCATGGGGCTCTTGTTAAAGTCAATGGAGCTCCAAAACATTTAGGTCAAAAAGCCTGGTAATATGAGCATTAAATAAATTTAGTGTGAACGATGTGACCCCCTTTGGCTCCAGAACAGCGTGAATTATTTGTGGAATGGATTCAAAAAGGTGCTGGAGAATCTGGTCCATGTTGACACGATAGCATCACACTGGGTGCAGACGTTTCACTGGTACATTCTTGCTGTGAATCCCTTGTTGCACACACCCGAATCAAGACCTGGTGAGGCCAGTGGAGTGAACTCTATGTGACATGACGCGTTATCTCGCTGGAAGTAGCTATCGAAAGACGGGCAGACTGCGGCCATAAAGGGATGCACATGGTCGGCAACAAGACTCAGGCATGCTCAATTTGTATTTAGGGCAAGAAAACAACGATATTCATCAGAACAGGAAACGTTTTTCCCAATCTTCAACTGTGTAGTTTTGTTGAGACAGTGGCTTCAGTTTCCTGTTCTTAGCTGACAGGTGTGGTCTTCTGCTTCTGTGTCTACTTCAAGGTTCAATGTGTTGTGCGTTCAGATATGCTCTTCTCTGAGTTACTGTCACCTTGAACCAGTCTCATTAATAAAGAGTGTTGCCCACAGAACTGCTGCTCACTGGATATGTTTTTGCTGTCCCCACCATTCTCTAAACAGGTCCCCGATCAGCTATTTCTGAGCCACCCTGTCAGGCACCAATAATGATTTCATGGTTAAAGTCACCTACGGTGCAGTCCATAAGTATGTGGACAGCGGTACAATTCCCGTTCTTTTGGCTCTGTACTCCAGCACATTGGATTTGAAATTAAACAGTAACCTGGCCGTCCTTTTTTGCAGTTAACTAGTGGTTTGCATCTTCCAGTGCAGCCTCTGTAGGTCTGTTTAATTAAGTCTTCTGTGGAAGGTAGTCACTGACACACCCACGCCTGCCTCCTGAAGAGTGTTTCTGATCTGTCAGACCGGTGTTTGGAGGTTTTTATTCATTATGGTGAGAATTCTTCAGTCAAAAGCTAGAGGTCCCAGCCCCTTTGCAATTACTGTCTTTCTTCTTAACAGTGTTCCAAACACTTAATTTTGGTACTTTGGCTGTATCTGTCAGCATCATAATGGCTTCTGTGACTGTCATGGTACTTACATGTGAACATAACAGACTCCAAAGGCAATCAAAAGCCTAGAATCAAGACTAGATACTGAAAGCTTCAAGTGATTGAATACACCTGACTAATCAGAAACAGCTGATAAGCAGACAGTCCAATTACTTGAGAAGAA
The DNA here is from genome assembly GCF_963514075.1 of Conger conger. Lineage (NCBI taxonomy): Eukaryota > Metazoa > Chordata > Actinopteri > Anguilliformes > Congridae > Conger > Conger conger. Next base: position 49,129,420 of record NC_083765.1, on the reverse strand, counting down.
AGGAACACATAAAAAAGATGTAATTCCTATAATGATCAAACGATATGGATGTAAATGCCCTCAGATTAAAGCTGACAGTCTGCACTTTGACTCCATTGTTTTATTTCAAACCCAATGCGTTGGGAGTATAGAGCCAAAAGAACAGGAATCAGTATCCAAATACTCACGGGCTGCACTCTAGACCACATTTCCTCAACATTCTGATGGTTGGTCTGAACAACAACTGAACTTCTTGACCACATCTGCATGCTTTTATGCATTCAGTTGCTGCAACAACAGCTTGGCTGATGAGATATTTGTATTAACGAGCTGGCGTACAAGTGCACCTAATAAAGTGGTCACTCAGCGTATATTCTTATTGTTGCTGCCCCGGTGAAATATACTTACTGTACGAATTGGCAGGAAAGCCTCATAAATAAAGGATTACATAAATCGATAGGCAAATAAATAAATACATAAAGTGGGCTTATAGCGCTTTCAAACTAATTGGTACTTGAGAGGATTAGCCCCTTATTGGAGGGATGCTCTAAGTAGGATTGAAAACAATGAATTTTCCCCTGGCCCTTTAGAGGCGAGGGCAGCGGAACACATGGTACACAATTTGCTTTTTTTGAAGTTGGTTATGATTCATCTTGACATCCATGACAACACGCGAGGGCTTGGCGCTCTCGGTTTGCTCAGACCAGTATAACCAGTATGGCAAAGTTGGAGCGGCCCCGCTGTGCCAGGGAGTTGACCTCCCATTCCTTTGATCTTCTTGGTTACCTGGTGCTTCTGCATTGTTTACATGGGTTTCTTTTTTCTTCTATACTATTAAGTGCATACAGTAATTATAGGTTATGGCCTTGTAAGTACACATTGTAAATTCTGTGAGCACTGAGCAATTTGTATTGAGCAGTAGTCGGGGCAGCCCCTGGGGCATAAGCAGACACCCTGTGAGCCGTTGGGTGTGGGTGTGTGTGTGTGCGTGTGTGCGTGCGTGTGGGCTGGGGGGTGGATGGGGTCCTTGACAGTGAACATTGTTTGTGGGAGAGTTTGTGTAAGTGTGTGGATTCTTACAAGTTTGCCAATACTGTTACACGTGTCCTTAAACAACAGGCTACTAGTGTGTTTATGCATGTGATCACAAGCTCATCTTCAAACAAAACAAAAAAAAACGATTGTGTGTGCTAGTGTGCTTTGAAATTCACCTGAGGGCATGTGCGCCCAAAAGCTAATTCTGTAATTAAAATACTACAGCCTCAGTATCAGATAAGGTTCATCGCTGTCAAATCAAAGGGTGAACCAGGAAGAGATTCAACACTTGATTAAGGAAATAACTAAAGAAACCTGTGCTGACAGGTGTTATGTGTAATCGCCAGTCACAAAATATTACCAGATATAAATAACCATGTGAAAGAAATGACACCGACACGGCTAAACAGGTTTTGACAAGTCCTCCTATATCACTCCTTTTGTTCGAACAAGCTTCCTTGAGTCTAGTGTAAAATTACCACTGAGTGAAGACCAAGTACTTGAATGCTGGCAGCTTGATGTTAATGTAAACTGATAACTCGAGTTCTTCCTGCAAGACTATTTAATGCACCCTGTCTCCTACGTTAATTTCAGTTGCAGTTATACTGTGTGTTTGAGTGACGGCTGCTTCAGAAACACATTGTTTCATGTACCCGCTAACCGAGAGAGCCTAAATATGCTACCAAACCTAGGTTTGTACCCTAAGGCCTATAGCATGCTCAGCATTATTATGGCTAATACAGAACGGGCAGCAATAAACAGACAGTAAAGATGTGTGGGAGTAATCCCATGAAGGTTTTTTGTCAGGTGACACAAGGGATACCGTGACCAGCAGCACTTCCGGTGAGAACCGGATCGCGTTCAGTTCCGGATCGCAGTTCCGGATCGCGCACACAGACTGCACACGCTCTGCACGTCTGCACGAGTAAACCCACAGCCCCCGGGGGCCGACTTCACAGATCCTCTCCTTACCCGGTCGCTACTGACGACCTGGGACCCCCCAAACCCGTGACTGGGGTCAGAGACAGAGCCTCCCAGCTGAAAGGCGAACAGCGTTTTGAGCTTTACATGCAAGGCTCCTTGGCTACACCTCAAACACGCAGCACACACTTGGTGGGTGAAAATCCGTCAGTCTTGAGACTCTGACTCTGACGAAGGCCGTAGAGCAGGGGGCAGAGGGCCCAAGTCGGGCGCAGCCTTTAGAGATCCTATCCCCCTTGCTACAAATCCGACAAGCCACCATCCAATCTGCCTCCTTATGACCGCGGAGACGAGAGCCATTTAACTTTAATTCCGGCTGACTTAAACTCTGCAGCCCAGGGAGGAGAGACAACAAGCTGCAAATATGGAAGGAGACAGAAAATCATTGAGAGCCTTGCCTTTATGAATATTTGATGGAGGAAGGTCGGCCTCCAAGCCGACGGGCGGCGGAACCTCCCGCCCGTGGACTCAGATTTCACTGAGGTGACGGCGAGGCTTGAAAATGTATTAGTCTTGTCATTCCTCCAATTAGCCTTGCTGCTCCTCGTTTACAATGCAGGCGGGAGATTGCCGGTGAGGTTATATAACCGCTTCTAACGGCGGCCATTTTGTTTAAGTTCATATCCTGAATGTAAGAGACACAGAGATTTATGCGCTGTCTCAGCCGTTCAGGGAGAGGTTCTGTGGAGGACGTGTTCACATGCAAACAAAGGAGTGCATCACCATCAAAACATCCGCAGTGTCAGAACATCCGCTCATCGCAGTGTCAGAACATCCCCTCACTCGCAGTGTCAGAACATCCGCTCACTCGCAGTGTCAGAACATCCGCTCACTCGCAGTGTCAAAACATTTGCTCAAACATGTCAATGCCGACCAGAGACAAATTTTACAGAGTACAGAGTGGTTGACTTCTCACCCACGGCTGGAGGGCTTGCCTTTTGGCATACCGTCCATACCTGTTCAGAGCTTCTGTTCCCATTGTTCTGTTGTGAAATTAGCTGGAGCTCCTCCAAAGCTGAGAGTTTCTTTAATTAAAAGAAGCCCTCATTCCAAACCTTTTTTTAATCAGGCGCATTTCTGTGGTCTCACCGACAGCTGTCTCATGGAACATGTCCTGTTATGTTACTGAACAAGCAAAACAGCATAGTGGTGAAGTATTACCTGCTAGCTATGACACCTGGATACGAAAAGGCCCTGGTAAGTCGTTCATCTAATGTGCCTGGGCAGTTACAAAATGTCCGCCTCGTCAAGCTGCTGCGATAAGGCGAGCATTCTTCACACGCAGCCTACAGGGTCTTCACACGGCAAGCCTTCGGTGCAGCCTCTGAGTAAGAATCTGAGCAAGGTTCAGACCCCTCAGGCGCCTTGCTCAATCACACCCCGACAATCAATCTCCGTCCCAGTGATATCCACTCTCCTTCACTAACAGAAATGCAAAAAGGATTCAAAAAGGATCCAATGTCACCAATATGCCCTGCTGGGAGAAAAAACAGCTCAAGCTAGGTTTTGAAACAGTTGGTAGCTGCTTGACCAGTTTGACCAGCTTCCAGCTCGACATGGTTTGACCAGCTGAAGCTATGTTTTGAAACAGCTGGTAGCTGGTCATTTTACACCAGGGTGTACATATCTTTTGGACAGAAGTTCTGTTGGCTTCCTATTTCGCATAACGCAGCTGAAATCAGCCTCCATATTGGCTCCATGTCTGGTGTGGGACTGACACTTGTGACCCGTGGCTTGTTGGTAGAATAGGAAACCACAGTTCTTCAGATTACGCTGGGGGCCCTGAGCCACACAGCTACACTGGGAGCCGGGGGGTGGGGGGGTTCCCCCGGGACGGGACTGCTTCTCGGTGCTGTGGGCGGATGAGGCCCTCTGTTGACGTTCACCTGACAGTCCTGAAGAGTACTGGCTGACAAATTTCAGCAAATGTGATTTAATGCTCCAAAAGACACGCAGCCCCTTTATTTCTGCTTCTTCAATCCCCACCTTCAATCACGGCTAACATCCGGAGACAGAGAGAAACCAGAAGAAGAACAGCTCGGGAGCGAGCGCGTCTGGTACCGGGTTGTGTTCTGACACCGGCCCCATGGGGACTGAGTGGGAGTGGGGACTGAGTGGGGACTGAGTGGGAGGGGGACTGAGTGGGAGTGGGGACTGAGTGGGGACTGAGGGGGAGTGGGGACTGAGTGGGGACTGAGGGGGAGTGGGGACTGAGTGGGGACTGAGTGGGAGTGGGGACTGAGTGGGAGGGGGACTGAGTGGGGACTGAGTGGGAGGGGGACTGAGTGGGGACTGAGTGGGGACTGAGTGGGAGGGGGACTGAGTGGGGACTGAGTGGGAGGGGGACTGAGTGGGAGTGGGGACTGAGTGGGAGGGGGACTGAGTGGGAGTGGGGACTGAGTGGGGACTGAGGGGGAGTGGGGACTGAGTGGGGACTGAGGGGGAGTGGGGACTGAGTGGGGACTGAGTGGGAGTGGGGACTGAGTGGGGACTGAGGGGGTGTGGGGACTGAGTGGGGACTGAGTGGGGACTGAGGGGGAGGGGGACTGAGTGGGGACTGAGTGGGAGGGGGACTGAGTGGGACTGAGTGGGGACTGAGTGGGAGTGGGGACTGAGTGGGAGGGGGACTGAGTGGGGACTGAGTGGGAGGGGGACTGAGTGGAGACTGAGTGGGGACTGAGTGGGAGGGGGACTGAGTGGGGACTGAGTGGGAGGGGGACTGAGTGGGAGTGGGGACTGAGTGGGAGGGGGACTGAGTGGGAGTGGGGACTGAGTGGGGACTGAGGGGGAGTGGGGACTGAGTGGGGACTGAGGGGGAGTGGGGACTGAGTGGGGACTGAGTGGGAGTGGGGACTGAGTGGGGACTGAGGGGGTGTGGGGACTGAGTGGGGACTGAGTGGGGACTGAGGGGGTGTGGGGACTGAGTGGGGACTGAGTGGGGACTGAGGGGGAGGGGGACTGAGTGGGGACTGAGTGGGAGGGGGACTGAGTGGGACTGAGTGGGGACTGAGTGGGAGTGGGGATAACCTGCAGCACAGAGACGGAGAAGATGGAGCAGGGGAAAGGGGTTCCTCCCGTCTCCAAGCTTTCTATACGGGCCACAATCGGGCCGATGTCACGCCCGGACAGTAAAAGCTTTCAAACAGTATATCCTGTTACTGTAGTGATTGAAAATTACATTGTGATAAAAGGAATGAATGCAGAAAAAACATTCACAGGCCCATAGGGGTAAAGAATAATAACAGAAACAGAAAAAAGGCTCCAGCCTTAACGGAGGTCCGCGGGGCGTGCCCACGCGGTGAAACAGCGCTTCCCTACTCGCGCTGCTGATCTGTGGGTAAAAGCCGAATGCTGGAGCTACAATAGAATTGTTACTCCTCTTTGACAAGTGTAATGAAATGAGGGCACCTTTCGGGGGGGGGGAGGAAAAGAATGTTCCGGATACAAATGGCAGCACGTCGGTTCAGTTTAGTTTTTTTCCCCCCTCTCCCATTAAAGGGGAACTAATCAGGCCGACAGCGTTGCACACAGAGCCCGCGGCACCTTGAAGCGACAGGCAGAGAGAAACCAGAGAGCCCCCCGGCACTCCCTCCCGCCACGCGGGCTTAAACGCAAGCGACGGACCAGGTCAATCCCACTCTCTCCCCCTGAACACAGGCTAATCCCACTCCCTCCCCCTGAACACAGGTTAATCCCACTCCCTCCCCCTGAACACAGGCTAATCCCACTCCCTCCCCCTGAACACAGGCCAATCCCACTCCCTCCCCCTGAACACAGGTCAATCCCACTCTCTCCCCCTGAACACAGGCCAATCCCACTTTCTCCCCCTGAACACAGGCTAATCCCACTCCCTCCCCCTGAACACAGGCCAATCCCACTCTCTCCACCTGAACACAGGCTAATCCCACTCTCTCCCCCTGAACACAGGCCAATCCCACTCCCTCCCCCTGAACACAGGCCAATCCCACTCTCTCCACCTGAACACAGGCTAATCCCACTCCCTCCCCCTGAACACAGGCCAATCCCACTCTCTCCCGCTGAACACAGGCCAATCCCACTCTCTCCCCCTGAACACAGGCTAATCCCACTCTCTCCCCCTGAACACAGGCTAATCCCACTCTCTCCCCTGAACACAGGTCAATCCTACTCTCTCCCCCTGAACACAGGTCAATCCCACTCTCTGCCCCTGAACACGGACCGGGCCAACTGGACTCGCCCCCCGCAGTCCCAGAGGACCGCAGAGCCGACCGCGACACGGCTGTAGCGCAGTGGACTGCCGGCCACCGCGCCACACAAAGTCTGGTTTATGTGTTTTTTAAATTATCACGAGATTTAAAATCTTTTCCAACCTATTTTCTCTGAAGTAGAAAAACATGTGCTTGTTTCTTGTTTGCTTGACAGGTAAAATTTTCTTACCCCCTTGGCAAATTATAAATGGAGTCACATCTCATTGGCAATATTTTTGTCTTGTTTAGCAAAAGAAATAAGATTTTATAAGATGTAAATATGAGACTAAAATGCTTGCTGAGATGTACTCTTTTTCGGGGGTTTTTGCAGTGAGCTCCACTGCCTTCCCCTCCATCCCCTGACTCCTGTGCCTGCTTCATTTGCCCCCTTGGCAATACCTCTTTAACATCTAAGCGCAGTATAACCAGTGATTCACGGCTTGGCTTCCTGGGCACATAATGGAAAATTAAACTGATCACCGCAAGGAATGTAATTAAAAAGAAAGATAAATAGCAATACATAATTAACGCTCTCTGGGAAGGAGCTGTGCTCGTGAATGAGCCGGGCTCGGAGGGGGGGGGGGGGGGATCGTATTTTCGCCAGTGACGTCGCGTTCCTATGGGAGGTCGCCTAAACGCGATGAGCGATCAGCCGTCGCCACGCCGCCGAGAACGCGTTCGGTAGGCGTCAGGGACCGATCAGAAACTCCGCAGCCAATCGGCTGGCAGATATTCCCTTTGATCTGCTGAAGGCAGCCGGGGGGGAAGAGCCTCTGGTGATGGGTGCCCTCTGGGGCTACCTCTCAGCGGGAGTAATCCAAACACAGCCCGGCGTTTACTATGCACCCCGCTCCCCCTCCAAAAAGTACCGCAGAACTTTCTTAACTTATTTAGCCTTTGAAGAGGAATGGTTGTAGGGCAAGTTCCTCCAGAAACAATCGTGATTCTGCCGGAGCGCACAGATACTACAGAGCATATTTGCACATTTTACATGTTTAAATTTTATTTTCAGGGATCATTTGAAATCGCTGTATTCAGGTCGAGGATGAGAATAGATGAAAGGCTAAAACTGTGCTGCTGTTACAGTAGCGCAGATAACAGCGTGGAGGTAAAAAAAAATCTAAACTCTGACGTGTCTTACATTTTGTCAATAACTTCTGGTCCTGACAGCAGGGCTTTGAAGCTTGACAAAGCAGACTGTGGTACCGCACCTGCAACTACGTGGAGGATCTGTGAGCGGAACTCAAACAGGGCCTGATATGTCTGCCCCGTCCATATTCTCCTTTCTGCCCGTGCACAAAAACTGTCATTGAAACCAAACGCCTATTGTCTTCCATTCCCGATGAGTGTGTGTTGGGCGTGCTGGTCTTGGTGAGTGTGTGTTGGGCGTGCTGGTCTTGGTTAGTGCGTGTTGGGCGTACTGGTCTTGGTTAGTGCGTGTTGGGCGTGCTGGTCTTGGTGAGTGTGTGTTGGGCGTGCTGGTCTTGGTGAGTGTGTGTTGGGCGTGCTGGTCTTGGTTAGTGCGTGTTGGGCGTACTGGTCTTGGTTAGTGCGTGTTGGGCGTGCTGGTCTTGGTGAGTGTGTGTTGGGCGTGCTGGTCTTGGTTAGTGCGTGTTGGGCGTACTGGTCTTGGTTAGTGCGTGTTGGGCGTGCTGGTCTTGGTTAGTGCGTGTTGGGCGTGCTGGTCTTGGTTAGTGCGTGTTGGGCGTGCTGGTCTTGGTGAGTGTGTGTTGGGCGTGCTGGTCTTGGTTAGTGCGTGTTGGGCGTGCTGGTCTTGGTGAGTGCGTGTTGGGCGTGCTGGTCTTGGTGAGTGTGTGTTCGCAGTGCATTGTCAAGCAAACCCAGAAAACACGCAACGCAACTCGTAATGAAAGTCTGCCCAAATTCACAGAGTTACAAAAGCCCACCAATTATCCATCTATCATTCGCATAAGGAACCACACGCAGCACAATACTGACACAAATATGAAACGCCGCAGAGGAGGGCCATGTTCAACCAGATTCAGTGGCTCTTCATTTCTACAACAGAATGGCCGACTGGAATGATTAATAAATGCAGAACCTCAACGTTCCTATTATCTGGCAATGCAAGGGTTAAGCAGGAATGAATCATTTTACCCCCTTCCTCATAAAAAAAAATAATAATAAATTCTGAGCACCAAAGTATCTGCTGCTAGGCCCCACAGGTGGGCCTTGCTAATCAGTCCCGGGTCGTTTTTTTCCCCGAATCGTACAGGCAGCCTCCATTTTGTCTCCTTTCTACTTCCTCTCTTCCTCTCCGCACTCTTCCTGTCCTCCTTTCCCTCTCGGAAAGACGCGGGGATCGTGCGGAACGGGAGCAGGCAGCTGGCAGGACCTTTCCCCGTTGCCGAGCGTGTAAGCCAGCAGACTCCGGAACGCCGAAAGCACTGGGAACGTTGCTTATAGAGAAGGTACACATTCACACATTCACACACTCACACATTCACACATTCACACACTCACACATTCACACACTCACACACTCACACACTCACACTCACACATTCACATACTCACACACTCACATATTCACACACACACACTCACACATTCACACACTCACACAGTCACACAGTCACACACTCACACATTCACACATTCACACACGATCCCATGAACGGGAAGGACCCAGTCAGCGAAAGCCGACAGGAACAGGCTCAGTGCGGGTAAAACCTGAGCCGTATTGGGGTAAATCTCAGCCGGTTATGTTGAAAGGTTTTCATCCCTCTAAACACCTACAGTGAGGTCTTATAGTATTCGGACAGTGACGCAGATATAAAGGGCTGTAATTCCCACATACGGTAGTTCATTCGATATGGATGCACCTGCCCTCAAATTAAAGTTGACAGTCTGCATTTCCACTTGAGTACGTGCATCCGTATGGAGCGAATCGTGTCAGAATTACAGCCCTTCAAAACCGTGTCGCCGTCCAAATATTTACGGACCTCACTGTAGATTGTAGAGTTTTACCTGCACCTAGCCTGGCTACGTCCTAGGACTAAGTTCACTTCTCAACCAAACATAGCCGGGTTTTCACCTGAGCGTTGAACACTGCTGTTACTCAACAGTTTCACTGACTTCTCACTGTAAGAAAAGGGTCACTGGGGAAGCCTTCACATAAGAGAGACAGGTCAGCTTTTCCAGTTCCCACCACAGGGATGGTGGCAGGGAGAGTTTTACAGAGTACCCCCCCCCCCCCCCTTCCCCTCCTGCCATCTACATAGACCCACTTCAGTCTTCCATGGAGAACAGTACCATAACCTAAAATGGACGCTGTGACTCGGATAAAACACCGCTTAAAGAAAGCACACAGGCTCTGAGCGCAGAACATATCCAGGCAGCAAAACAAGCGGAGTTACGGCGCTTGTCTTTTTAATACAGCTTCTCAAGATGTTCGGTTTAATAGACTAGACAATCGCAGTATCGCTCACGACATGAGATTTATGTAAGCCAGAGGAGAGGGAGAGAGCAATGCGCTTTGATTCATTACCTGGTGCAACAACCGTTCTCTTTCCAAACTGCAGATCTCCCAGTTTGAAGTATGAGAGCGCCAGTAATTCAAATTTACTGGTTAACCACCGCAAAGCCATTCAATCTCATTGCCCATTGCCTTCCCTGCATGGGAAACATAATCTTTACACGGTGGCAATAAGTTAAAAATGGCTTCATTTACCACAGTGTTTCCATGGGGAGAGCGAGAGAGAAAGAGGGAGGGAGAGACAGAGAGAGGGAGAGAGAGGGAGAGGGAGAAAGGGAGGAAGAGAGAGAGGGAGAGAGATGGGGAGTCAGAGAGGGAGAGAGAAAGACAGAGAGAGAGAGAGAGAGAGAGAGAGAGAGAGAGAGGCTGTATGACATGTTAATCAGCTCAGACAGGGGAGCCAAACACAGGAGGGCCGGGGAGAGAGCCCGCTAATGTCTTCAAATGTAAATAACGCCTTCATCTTCTGTTGTCGCATACGCACTCTTTACGGAACATTAGCCACGCCGGCGTGCTAGCGCGCGGAGCCCGCAGGAGGGCCGTTTGTGTGTCCACAGGCGTCTGCGGGCTGTGATAGGGAATGCCTAATAATACGGCCACGGTAAATTTACAGCAGCCGCTGCCGAGAAGGCAGGCCCTGCCAACCCGGCTTCCCCACGCCGGCCAGTTTTATATGCGCTGGGTAAACTAACCTCTGCAATAAAGATTTAGCAGGTTTATTAGTGCAGGAAATAGCTGTAATTATGGATAATTCACAATGGCTGCTTATCCACTCTGTGGTATGAGGGAGAAAAAAGGTTTGGCTTAATTTAGTCTCCATTTTGCGCAGTCATAAATAAGGGGGGCTGCTTCTGCACAGCTGCAGTGCTGTGTGAGCCAGTGTGGGAATTCTCCAGAGTACACAGTTAAGTGTGTTAGGTGTGAGCACACACACACACACACGCACAGTGGTACTCAGAAACTAAAACAGAAGTATTTTATCTTTGAGACTTTGAGACGTTTACATTGAGAATTAATTTTTGGTTAAATGAAAATAGTGCCAATGAGGTAAAGACAGATTGACTAATTTCACAATTTGCCAATGGAATAAGAAAATTTAACTTGTCAAGCAAACATTAACTTAAAATAAGATATTTCCTACTTGAGAGAACAAAACTATCTTAACGGAGCACTATCACGCCTTTTTCAGTTGAGCTTATTTGGATCAAATGCTGAAATAGGCCTTTTTAAAACCACCGTCAGTGTAGCCGTTTCCTGAATACGGGGCAAAACTTCTAAGGCCAAACAGGTCCAGTGACATCACCTGTCTGTCATATTGCTCAGGCTAACCAAGGTAGGTTCCGTGATATCTGTATGCTAACGTTACCGTATTTTCGTTGGGAGCGTCATGTGATCGCCTGTATGGGTGGCCATACATAAACCAGTCTCTGCGTTCAAGGGTGGAGTTTGAGCGCCCGTTACCTTCTGGGAAACAGGCCGGAGAATGTAATGTAATGTAATGTAATGTAATGAAGCCAAACACCGTCCAGTGACGTCATGCGTCAGTGCTTAATTATTATTACACTTGTTAAGACAGTGAGGGCATCACAGCCACGATGAAATGAGGACAGAGATTATAACTGGGGGAGGAGGAGAGAGAGGGGGAGACGGAGAGAGACAGAGAGAGACAGAGAGACAGAGGGAGAGACATAGAGAGAGGGGGAGAGGGAGCGAGAGAGACAGAGGGAGAGAGGAGGGGAGAGAGAGAAACAGAGAGGGAGAGAGGAGAGGAGAAAGAGTGAGAGAGAGACAGAGGGGAGAGAGATAGAGGGAGAGAGAGAAAGAGAAAGATGGGGGAACGCATCACTTCATCAAATTGTTCCTGAGCACACAGAGACAGGGGTCAGGAGAAGCAAAGCAAAATGCCAACGTGTAAAGCTGAGGGAACAAAAACAGCACCGCTCAAACACACTTTCTGAAGGAGACCGCTCCTCGCCGCTCAAACACACTTTCTGAAGGAAACCGCTCCTGCACCGATCTAACACGCTTTCTGAAGGAAACCACTCCTTCTATCGGTCCACACTTTCTCCAGGCACTGGAGACTAGAACTTCTTTGAGCCCCCCACACCTTGAGCCCTGGGCAGGGGAGAATAGCATCAGGCATTGTGCGAGGCCCAGCGATTAAGGTGCAGAGAACGGGAGGGACAGCAGAGGATTGGTAATCCAGACCCCGCACCGACACGCTTTGACAAGCGTTTTAGGTACAATAAGACTTACTGTAAGATCTTTATTTTTTTCTTCTTTTCTCAAGTAGAAAATATTAGCTTGTTCTAAGTGACTGTTTGTTTGACAAGTGACATTTTCTCACCCCATCGGCAAATCTTGAAACGAGTCCAACTTTCTCACCGCATTGGCAGTTTGAGTTTTTGTCTCATTTAGCAAAAAAAGTAATCGAAATAAGATTTAAGAACTAAGGAGCGGCTAAGGAACCAGGAGAGCAGAAGGAGGTGTCTCTCCAGAGGGGAAGGTCAGGGCATGGTGGAGCTCCAGAGGGGAGGGTCAGAGCCTGGTGTCTCTCCAGAGGGGAAGGTCAGGGCGTGGTGGGGCTCCAGAGGGGAGGGTCAGAGCCTGGTGTCTCTCCAGAGGGGAGGGTCAGAGCCTGGTGTCTCTCCAGAGGGGAAGGTCAGGGCGTGGTGGAGCTCCAGAGGGGAGGGTCAGGGCGTGGTGTCTCTCTAGAGGAGAAGGTCAGGGCGTGGTGCTGAGCTAGAGGGGAGGGTCAGGGCATGGTGGAGCTCCGGGCGTGTGTATGAAGGGTGGCGCGGGGGGGGTTCAGCGGCTGAAAAGCGGGGGCTGAATAAATGACCGCTGAAGGAAACAGCGGCCCAGGGGCGCTGGCGGGGTAATATTCAGCGACGGCTCTCTCTCGCGGGCCCTCAGCGGCGCGGCTCACTTCTTTATCTAATAGAAAGTAATGACACAGACGGCAGGAGGGCCCTTCACTGGCGGGACGGGGCCCCCAGGGGACACGCCCGGACCCATTCCGCATGGCGGAAACGCAATAAGAATAAATGCATGCGGGGGTCTATTTGGCTGAGAGTGATGGCTAGCTTGTTGCTTATCGGGGGCCAATAAATCTCCGCGCCTCTGGCGCGAGACGAGGGGGCTTATCGCATCGGCGCAGAGCTGACGCAAATTCTGACTGACTGCGCGGGAGCCTGATTTATCCAGGGACGCGGGAGAACTTATTCAGCGCTAGGAAGAATAAGAAACGGAAATATGGAAAGGAGAGAAGGGGGGTGGGGGGCGACCCGCGTGGGAGGAGGGTGTCGGACGAACGCAATACAGCGAAAATAAAAACCCCTGACGGAACTCCGGGAGGATCGAACACCGCGCCATGTTCGTTTTTTAGGACTGAGCCGCAAGTGCTCTTGACATGAGGGCTGTGTGGGACACGGGCTCTCTTCTGCGGGGGGGGGGGGGTTATGACATTGCCAGTACATTCTAGCGACATTGTACGGATGTCTTGTGTTAGCTAGGTAAGTACATGTTGATTTGGGAGTTGTACTGCCCCTCAACGTGATGTACTGCCCCTCAACGTGATGTACTGCCCCCCAACACTGCCCCTCAACGTGTTGTACTGCCCCTCAATGTGATCCTTTTTAATGTGAAACTGTGAGACTACAGCTCGGTCACAGTCAAATGCAGTCAGAAGACTATTCAAGAAATCACTTCCATTTGACAACTACCATATCTCTGTTCCACCTGCCAGCTCCAAGGAAGGAAAGAAAAAGTTTCTGGTTGGAAGCAGCCAAGAAAATATCTGATGAAGCAGATTAATGAACACTCAGTTTGTGTGACCCCACATTTCCCCCTGTGTTTATGCAAGCAAATATCCCTGGCAATTTGTCTGCCGGTTGCAATACGCACTTTGAATTACCGCAAGAAATACGAAGAAGGGATATGAAGTACACCTCAGGAATCCAGGTGCGCGCACGCTCTCCGGAGAGAGCGATAGTCACTCCGGAGAGAGCGATAGTAGAGCACTCGTGTTGAGCGGGGTAGAGGGGTAGAGCGCTCGTGTTGAGCGGGGTAGAGGGGTAGACCGCCCGTGTTGAGCGGGGTAGAGCGCTCATGTTGAGCGGGGTAGAGCGCTCGTGTTGAGAGGGGTAGAGGGGTAGAGCGCTCGTGTTGAGCGGGGTAGAGCGCTCGTGTTGAGAGGGGTAGAGGGGTAGAGCGCTCGTGTTGAGAGGGGTAGAGCGCTCGTGTTGAGAGGGGTAGAGCGCTCGTGTTGAGCGGGGTAGAGTGCTCGTGTTGAGCGGGGTAGAGGGGTAGAGCACTCGTGTTGAGCGCTCGTGTTGAGCGGGGTAGAGGGGTAGAGGGGTAGAGCGCTCGTGTTGAGCGGGGTAGAGGGATAGAGGGGTAGAGCGCTCGTGTTGAGCGGGGTAGAGGGGTAGAGGGGTAGAGCGCTCGTGTTGAGCGGGGTAGAGGGATAGAGGGGTAGAGCGCTCGTGTTGAGCGGGGTAGAGGGGTAGAGGGGTAGAGCGCTCGTGTTGAGCGGGGTAGAGGGGTAGAGGGGTAGAGCGCTCGTGTTGAGCGGGGTAGAGGGATAGAGGGGTAGAGCGCTCGTGTTGAGCGGGGTAGAGGGGTAGAGGGGTAGAGCGCTCGTGTTGAGCGGGGTAGAGGGGTAGAGGGGTAGAGCGCTCGTGTTGAGCGGGGTAGAGGGGTAGAGCGCTCGTGTTGAGCGGGGTAGAGCGCTCGTGTTGAGCGGGGTAGAGGGGTAGAGGGGTAGAGCGCTCGTGTTGAGCGGGGTAGAGGGATAGAGGGGTAGAGCGCTCGTGTTGAGCGGGGTAGAGGGGTAGAGGGGTAGAGAGCTTGTGTTGAGCGGGGTAGAGCGCTCGTGTTCGGAAGCCCAGCAGCGCGGCAGAGGCCGTGTTTACGCGGCGCACGTTTGTTGCGTCTGCCACCACACGAGCTGACCCGGTCAACGGGCCGCTCTCCCGCCCACGCCAGGGAGCGGCACGGAGCGGCACGGAGCCGCACAGAGCCACACAGAGCCGCACGGAGCCGCACAGAGCCACACAGAGCCGCACGGAGCCTGTCTAATTATCCCGCCGCGGCTGTCCCTCAGCGGTGTGGGGCATGACAGCAGGGCCCGACAGGGGCGGAGGAGTATATTTAGGACGCAGTGTAAATATAATCAGGGCTGTCACACACGCCGCTGGAGGACCACTGATCATTATCTGGCTTCAAACAGGCCGCAGCACCCGCTCGTCTGCCCAAATCCGATAATAAGGGCAACAAAGATAAATTATTGATGCAGATGCTGTTCTACAGCGACGCAAAGACCGTTTTTTCATTATCAAGCGAAAAGGGGGAATGTTCCGGAATGGTTGCCCAAAGGGAGAATAATAAAAAATAAAAACGAAAAGAAGAAATTTGCTAAGTTCATTATGCTCCAGAAAAAAACAGTGAGAGTGGGACGCACAACGGGCAGAAAAGACAGAAAAGGGCTTGTCAAATTATTTTAATGATGTTTCTTTTTTTGTTGTTGTTTGTTTGTTTGTTTGTTTATTCCAGGCCTCAGACGGCGTGTCCGCCCGACGACGGGCTCCTCGTTAGCGGCGATAATTAACTTTAGGACTGTCAGGGTGAGCGGTGCTGGCGGGGGGGAGCGTGCGGGGATAAATCAGGCCGACACGCGCGTGACAGGATGCAGGTGATGAGGAAGCGTTGACACCAGATCTAATTACCTCTGAAAGGAGGGGGGGACCCACGCTGCCACGCCGGCCTAATGCGCCGTTATTGCCCAGGACAGCCCCCCCCCGATCTGTTAGCCCTGGGCTTCAGCCACGGCCTCAGGCCCCTCCGTCACATCCAGCGGGGGGGGGAGTTATAAGAGGCGTGACCCTTCGGTCTGCGATGGAGTGATGAACGCTGTCTGGCTGCTCAGCAGCAGATTACCCGCGGAAGGACCCGGAAGCCGCGGGGCTGATCTATGACACTTTATCGGGCGCGTCTCTGAGGGGTGTCAGCGGCAGGGAGGATAAAGCCATGGAGAGCGGGATGGCTGGGAGAATTATGCGCCCGTAATTGTCAATCATCGCTCCCCGGACGAGCCGCAACACACGCGCTCTCCTCCTGTACCGCCACGCTCTCCTCCCGCGCTCTCCTCCCACTCTCTCCTCTCCTCCCGCTCTCTCCTCTCCTCCCACTCTCTTCTCTCCTCCCGCTCTCTCCTTTCCTCCCACTCTCCTCTCCTCCCACTCTCTCCTCTCCTCCCGCTCTCTCCTCTCCTCCCACACTCTCCTCTCCTCCCATGCTCTCTCCTCTCCTCCCACTCTCTCCTCTCCTCCTGCGCTCTCTTCTCCTCCCACTCTCTCCTCTCCTCCCGCGCTCTCCTCTCCTCCCATGCTCTCCTCTCCTCCTGCGCTCTCTTCTCCTCCTACTCTCTCCTCTCCTCCCGCGCTCTCTTCTCCTCCCACACTCTCCTCTCCTCCCGCGCTCTCCTCCTGCGCTCTCCTCTCCTCCTACTCTCCTCTCCTCCCGCACTCTCCTCTCCTCCTGCGCTCTCCTCTCCTCCCACTCTCTCCTCTCCTCCCGCTCTCTCCTCTCCTCCCACTCTCTTCTCTCCTCCCGCTCTCTCCTTTCCTCCCACTCTCCTCTCCTCCCACTCTCTCCTCTCCTCCCGCTCTCTCCTCTCCTCCCACTCTCCTCTCCTCCCATGCTCTCTCCTCTCCTCCCACTCTCTCCTCTCCTCCTGCGCTCTCTTCTCCTCCCACTCTCTCCTCTCCTCCCGCGCTCTCCTCTCCTCCCATGCTCTCCTCTCCTCCTGCGCTCTCTTCTCCTCCTACTCTCTCCTCTCCTCCCGCGCTCTCTTCTCCTCCCACACTCTCCTCTCCTCCCGCGCTCTCCTCCTGCGCTCTCCTCTCCTCCTACTCTCCTCTCCTCCCGCACTCTCCTCTCCTCCTGCGCTCTCCTCTCCTCCCACTCTCTCCTCTCCTCCCACACTCTCCGCCCGTATCACCAGCACGCACCACGCTCACCAGCCGCGCAGCTCGTCTCCGTGGCGATGCCTCCAGCCCGAGGCCACCAGCCTCTCGCTTAAAATCCGTAAAATAGCTTCACCCCCCCCTCCCCCCCGAATGCATAAGGAGATGAAAAATGTTGATGATTTGCATTGTCTGACTGGGGTTATACACACACATCAGTTTATCTCCTCCACTTTAGCTCCTTAGCCAAAGGAAGACGGATGGCTTTGAGAGACAGGCAATATCCAATATACATGCGGTCAGTCTTCGACATGTCCCCACGCTGGAGCGCCTTGGGCACGTGAAGAGAAACGCGGGAGCACCTCTGGGCGTTACCGTAATTGAAACTCATTTTACGCAGTTTAAAATAATTTAGTCCGCACTGGTTTTCATATTGTCAGCCGGGGAGAGTTCTCCAGCCACTGCGGAAATCGGCAAATTAAAGTGCCACGAGTAAAAAGGATTGAAAAAAGAAACTTTAGGAGTAAATGGAGTGATGGATTTCTCGGCTCTCGTTCTGGGTTCTGGGCCGGCCTCACTGTGTGGAGAGCAGAGCTCGGAGGGGGGGTTGGGGTTGTACGGGATCTCGATTACGACCCCACGCAGCCAGGTGGAAAACCCATCAACCGATGCGTAATGCTCTTAATCAAATCAATGGCAAATCCAACTCTAAAGTGATGGCTCTTATCAAAACTCATAGAAGTCATGAGGAATTTCTCATTAACTAATAAACACAAGTAAATCATTACTACTTTGAATGATTTTGAAGACCGGGCAAATTACTGCCCAGCTTGGAATCGATATTGCAGAAAAAAGGCCAAAGTGAAAAACTATAATGAGCACCTGAAGCTGAAGAACAGAGAGGAACACAACGGCTGCTCTCATCAGGAGCACGACAGAGCTCACAAGCAGCAGAAATCAAAGTAACAAGGCGTTCGCAGTAAAGGTGGTTAATTGTACAGGTACGATATTAATATTTTTTCTGTTAAAATGAGAATGTCATCATATCAAGCCCTCAGCTTTCGTATGAATTGCATGTTTATCAATGTGAGATAGCGGGAAGGAATTCCAGTCAGGCTGGCTCTTTCGTGTCAACAGTAAGATTGTGCTGCTCACATGCGACATATAAATAATTAAGACCAGTGTTGTGAAATAAAACAGCTAGAACTGAATTGCTCTCCAGCTCTCTGGAGGGGCAGGGAGTGTTCATCATAGAGAAGGCCAGAGACGGAAGCCCTTCCTCCAGCCTGTCTCCAGCTCTCTGGGACCTCCAGAGGGGCAGGGAGTGTTCATCATAGAGAAGGCCAGAGACGGAAGCACCTCCTCCAGCCTGTCTCCAGCTCTCTGGGACCTCCAGAGGGGCAGGGAGTGTTCAGGGTGCGCGCAGGCTGGGTACAGGCAGACATGGAGGCGACCCCTCCTCAGGGAGCTCTGGAGGAGACGGACGGACGAGCAGCCGCGCGCGTGAGCACAGAGCAGTGCAGAGGAGCGCAGAGGAGCGCAGAGAAGCACAGAGGAGCGCAGAGAAGCACAGAGAAGCGCAGAGGAGCGCAGAGAAGCACAGAGAAGCGCAGAGGAGCGCAGAGAAGCGCAGAGAAGCGCAGAGAAGCACAGAGGAGCGCAGAGGAGCGCAGAGGAGCGCAGAGGAGTGCAGAGCAGCGCTGACAGACGGAGCGGGCGCAGGTAATTACCCCGGCGCAGGTACAGATGTTGAGCGGTGGGGACCTCCTAACAGGACGGCAGGCAGCGCAGACAGCCCCACGTCTGCCTTTCTCAGGGCTGGGATCTTCATTTGTTACCCTTGACAGCAGTGCTATTTGAGCTATTTAGTGGCATCTGGCAGCGGGGGGTGGGGGGGGGGGGGGGGGAGGGGGAGCTGAGTGTGAGAGAACGCTGCACGGACTTTAATTAATTGAGGAGAGATTACACAGCCTTCCAACCGTGTCGTTCGTCATCAGAGCCCATTACACATTTATATTAGATGTTTCTCCACAGTGTCAACAATAATTTAAAGGCCAGCCGCACTTTAAAGGAGAAACTAAAATGGCCGTTCTCCTGATTTGAATGAGAAAACTTTTCTCCCCGTTCCTAACGCAGCCGGCAGGGAGACAGGCGTAACATCCTCTGCAAACAGCCGACCGAAGCTGAGCCTCCATCCTCTCTCCCGCCCAGCGTGACCGGCTCCAAGCTGTCGGGGTTCTGTTGGGGCGGGCGCTGCTCGCACTGAGAGGCGGTGAGGAATCATTTGTCTGGCTGCTAAATGCCACATAATCAATTCAACAGCTGTACAAATAACAATACGGCAGCCAGTGCATTGGGGAGGAAACATATGAAATAGAAAGATTGCGCTAAACCTCGCCCAACCAACCCATATTATTAAAGAAAGGAAGCAAATCAATACAGATATCTTTCTTTACTTCAAATTAAATATAGGCCGCGGTTCCAATATGGCACAGCGTGGTAATCAACTCCGGGTTTGAAAGATCACAGTGGAATGACAAAGTTTAATCTATAACGGCCATATTACTGGAAAAAGTTATACAATTCACAGTGCTTAAATCTGATTTCTCTCACAGTCAGTTTGCATTATTAAACTGCAGGGGGGTGGATGGTCCCAGCCATGGTCCCAGTCATAACCGGAAGGCAAACGCAAAAACACAGATCGCAAACACTGGAAAGTGCTGCTGCCTGCCCGTTCTCACTAATCCCACTGTGTGGCACACTACCCAAATCCCAAATCCGGTCCTGTACCTCTACCATCCTACATCCCACAGGACACACTACTCCACCGGACACTTCCGGTCCTGTAGGTTCTCACTCCAGCCCTAACACAGCACACCTCATTCAACAGCTAGAGCAGGGCTGCCCAACCCTGTTCCTGGAGATCTACCGTCCTGTAGGTTTTCACTCCAACCCTAACAAAGCACACCTCATTCAACAGCTAGAGCAGGGCTGCCCAACCCTGTTCCAGGAGATCTACTGTCCTACAGGACGTTGGGTCTCCAAAAATTGGGTCGGGAACCACTGACCTACTGCGTCTGATTCAGTGAGGAAAAAGCAAGCATCCGTGTGCCTATTCCTGTCACCCACCCACCCAATCAGAATGGTACATTCCTGTCTCACAGGCCGCTTGGCACCTCCCCCTCTCCGAACCTCCACCTCACGCTCACGACTACTGTCTGTTCTGGCTCCACGGTGGTGGAACGAACTCCCCGTTGAGGTCAGAACTGAAGAATCTCTCCCCACCTTCAAGCGCAAGCTGAAGACACACCTCTTCAAGCAGCACCTCTCCCCATCCCTCCCTACCTCCCTGTGAACCTTAATTGTTGTCTCTGTGACTTGCTTTGTGTATCGGTATTTTTAGTTAGCTAGGTCACTTTGGTCACTTTTGCTCTGTTTGTTTCTTTGTTAAAAAAAATAATAAAAAAATAAAAAAGAAATTGGCCCTCGTCCTTATCTTTGTTGTACAGGTAGCAGTTGAAATTGTACTTCCCTCTAGGGTCTTTCAGCGAACTTATCCCTGGTTATGGGTATGCACTTTGTTGTACGTCGCTCTGGATAAAAGCGTCTGCCAAATGCCAATAATGTAATGTAATGTAATGTAATATAGGGAAGGGGTCCCCCCCCCACCCACCCAAGCAGAATGGCACATTCCTGTCTGACCACAATGACAATTAAAAGGGAGAGCGTAGACCAACACTACACGGCACTGCACACTTGTGTGTAGGACACATTAGGATAGGAGTACTGATGACAGCTGTGAAGAGCAGGGAGTTCCCAGAAGAGTCTCGCCACGGTTCTGTTCGTAACATTATGGAAAACTCCATTTCAACAAACACAACAATCTTAGTGTTTAATAACTACAAGTGATTACTCAGAAGAGTAATACTGTTAAAATGTACAAATAAAGTAAAGCTTTAGGACAGCCAGTTTTCAGTCTTAGACACGCTACTTGCTATTAAGGTCAAAATGAAAATATTCCTTTTCTTTTTGATTTTATGAACACTTGATTAATTGAAAATAAATTGAATTAATTGATTTTGGTGAACACTGAAACAATTGTGCTTGTTCAAAACAAAATGTTTTGTTGGTGGACTGAATTCAGACCTACGATTCAGTAGTACAGATGAAAAATGCTTTGGCCTGTGGTAAGGCAGAGTTAAGAGCATGAGATCTTTATTATCTTTTATCTTTTATTTTTCACACAGCATGGAGGACAACTATTCACTCCACTCAGCTCACAGTCACTGCAATTACTCCCGCTTGTATCACTACCTTTAACATTGCTTAACAAGACAAATATGTCAGTGTTTCGCAAACACTTTTAATTTAAACCCTGAAATTAAGCTCGCTGCCACAGGCGTGTGGTAATTACCCTAAAGAATGCACAACCAAGCAGAAAAGCCCAGGACAGATCCAGTGTATGAAACAGTATATGTGACATTTAAGAGTTGTACGTAGTCTTTACTCCCGACCCCGCTCGCCTGGAGGAACCCACCGATCAGAAGCCTGCAAATCATGTCTCAAATTTGTCATGTGGACATTTTTGTTTTTACTACTCAACAATCAGAAAATTATGCGCTAAGGGACACAGGGTGGTGTTTTACGCTCTCTTGGCTGCTGACCCGTGTCAGGGCTGTGGGCAAGGCCGGCGGTGGGGCGTGTCCGCTCCTCCTGCTGACGGCACACGCCCGCGCTAAACGCATCGCAAAAAGACAGGTGATCACGCCAGAGCCGGAGGGCTTGTCAGCTAATGACAGATTAGACGCATCCTAACAAGCGTCTCTGAATCTTCATCAGAGCCGGCTTATTGAATTATGATTCATTCACTCCAGCGCCGTTTGACAGGGAAGCACAGCGACCGCTTGGCCCCCAGAGCGAGAACAACCAGGGCCCGCTGCCAGAGAATCAACAGCACCGGGCGAGAACAGCCAGAGAATCAACAGCACCAGGCGAGAACAGCCAGAGAATCAACAGCATCGAGCAAGAGAACAGCCAGAGAATCAACAGCATCGAGCAAGAGAACAGCCAGAGAATCAACAGCACTGGGCGAGAACAGCCAGAGAATCAACAGCATCGAGCAAGAGAACAGCCAGTGAATCAACAGCATCGAGCGAGAACAGCCAGAGAATCAACAGCACCAGGCGAGAACAGCCAGAGAATCAACAGCATCGAGCAAGAGAACAGCCAGAGAATCAACAGCATCGAGCAAGAGAACAGCCAGAGAATCAACAGCACTGGGCGAGAACAGCCAGAGAATCAACAGCATCGAGCAAGAGAACAGCCAGTGAATCAACAGCATCGAGCGAGAACAGCCAGAGAATCAACAGCACCAGGCGAGAACAGCCAGAGAATCAACAGCATCGAGCAAGAGAACAGCCAGAGAATCAACAGCATCGAGCGAGAACAGCCAGAGAATCAACAGCACCAGGCGAGAACAGCCAGAGAATCAACAGCATCGAGCAAGAGAACAGCCAGGGAATCAACAGCACTGGGCGAGAACAGCCAGAGAATCAACAGCATCAAGCAAGAGAACAGCCAGCGAATCAACAGCATCGAGCGAGAACAGCCAGAGAATCAACAGCACCAGGCGAGAACAGCCAGAGAATCAACAGCATCGAGCAAGAGAACAGCCAGAGAATCAACAGCATCGAGCAAGAGAACAGCCAGAGAATCAACAGCACCGGGCGAGAATAGCCAGAGAATCAACAGCATCGAGCGGGAACAGCCAGAGAATCAACAGCATCGAGCAAGAGAACAGCCAGAGAATCAACAGCATCGAGCAAGAGAACAGCCAGAGAATCAACAGCATTGAGCGAGAGAACAGCCAGAGAATCAACAGCATTGAGCAAGAGAACAGCCAGAGAATCAACAGCATCGAGCGAGAACAGCCAGAGAATCAACAGCATCAAGTGTGTTGACTCTGATATGTGTGAGAGATAGAGAGAGAGAGAGGGAGAAAAAGAGAAAGAGGGACAGAAGGAGGGAGAGAGAGAAGGAGGGAGAGAAATGGGAGCTGATGCAGAAAGGGATCATGGGAAATGTTCATTACACACTGTGAGGAAACACACAGGCGGTCAGCGTGTGACGTCTTTACGCTTTAACTCCAGACGGGAGGTCAGAGCTGCGATTAGCTGCAGGAGAATAGAAAACACAAGTACTGGAGATACACACGTGTCCTGTGCAGAGAAACATTCAGGGTCGCGAGAGCGAAAGCTTTAGGCCGTGATTTCAGGAGGCGACGTCTGCCTCCGTCTTTCAAACTGAGAGGCCGACCCCGTGCGTCCTGTATTCTGGTCTGACCTGATTTTATGTAAAGACACGGAAATGTTGCTGGGTATAAAAGCAAGTAAACAGTGTGAAATGTGTTATTGTTTTGTTGTGAGGAGAGCAACAGATTTGAGTGCCAATTCCCTTTTGAGCCTCTCCACAAGTTGCACAGAGCCATCCTCCTGGTGGCCCATTAATTCCTCACCTTGTCACCCACCACGTTGAGCTCATTACCCCACGTCAAGCGGTCACGTCAGCGTCTCGTTCCGGGCAGTCACGTGACCGACGGCCGCAGGATGAGAGCACATTACGCGGGCGTGCGGTGGAACATCTGAGACGTAGAAAACGAGAATCGATGAAAAAGAGCTGCTCCTCCTGCTATTAATACTGCTGGAAAGTGCTAATTAACTTACCCTGACCTTACAGTCTCACCAAACGGGCTAATGGACCCTAATCATGTTTCAGGCTAAGCGGCATTAACCTCTCCACCACTTATTCTCTCAGCCAGACTAAACTGCAGCTGAGGTCAAGGCCAGCTTCCTCATTCTCCAGCCATGAGGACAGTAATGGAGTCGTACCGCACAGACAGCACTGTGCCATTACAGCATAGCTTCCTATTGACTGTGCTGATATGTGATCACAGCATAGCTTCCTATTGACTGTGCTGATATGTGATTACAGCATAGCTTCCTATTGACTGTGCTGATATGTGATCACAGCATAGCTTCCTATTGACTGTGCTGATATGTGATTACAACATAGCTTCCTATTGACTGTGCTCATGTGTGATTACAGCAGTGTGCATTAGTGTTCTGCAGTGGGTTGGTAGCATTTTCTCCTGGATTAGTTAAGTATCATTTGTTTGTTTGCTGTTTCTATTTCAGTTTAGTTGTCATTATAGTGTTCTGCTGTGTATTTGTTTGTTTGTTAGCTAATACAAGTGGTGTTTATTTAGATTACAGTGAAACTGGGTTAGGTGTTTGTTTCTCTCAGGTGAGCTAGGCTATTAAGTTAGGCTATTGTTTTTACTGGCTGGCAGGCCACAGCTTTTGTTGTAGGAGGAGCCAATAGTTTGCACCCTGCTCAGGGTATAATTACTGGCACACCTGAACTCACTTCAGTGTGCATTAGTGTTCTGCAGTGGGTTGGTAGCATTTTCTGTATTCAGCGTCAGTGTTATTTAAGCAGTTGTGTAGCGCACCAGCGGCAGCTGTGTGCGGCAGCCTCGGCTACTTGCCTCGGCATACGAAGTCGCAGGCATACAAAGTCGAGGGTGTCTATCTACAGGTGTCCATCGAGGCTGTCAGAGAGCCTGATGTTTGATTTTGTTTTTGCTGCCTGCCCTCATTCCACTGTGTAGTATTCCTCTTGTCCTCCCTAGTTCCCTCCATGTGTTTCCTTCCCATCCCTGTCCTCTCTCCTCTCCCCAGGTCCCAGTTAGGTAGGAGGTTTGCCTCCCGCCAACATGGGCAGAATATCTCTAACCTCATCTTCCCTCCCAGATCCCCTGGTATTGATCTCTGTGTGGCTGGTGGCCTCTGGAACTGCCAGTCCGCCGTCCAGAAAGCAGACTTCATATCTGCCTATGCCTCTCACCTCAACCTTGACTTTCTTGCTTTAACTGAAACGTGGCTCTCACCAGAGAACACAGCCACCCCGGCTGCCCTTTCCTCTGCCTTCTCTTTCTCCCACACACCCAGGACCTCTGGCAGAGGAGGTGGCACAGGTCTCCTAATCTCATCCTCATGGAGATCTGTCTTCTCCTCATCCTTCGCCTTCTCCTCTTTTGAATTTCATGGCTTCCTTCCATGCCCTCTTATCATCTTTCCATTCCTCTGTCTCTCTAGCTAAATCTTCCTTCTTTCACTCGAAAATTAACGCGGCCGCCTCTAATCCCCGCAAACTGTTTTCAACCTTCTCCTCTCTTCTGGCCCCCCCACCCCCCTCATCACTCACACCTGATGACTTTGTCTCCTTCTTTGAAAAGAAGGTTGATGCCATTCGCAATTCCTTCTCACAACCCTCTCCCCCTGCTGACCCTCCTACCTTCCCCAACTCCCTAGCCTCCTTTTCTCCCCTCTCTGACGCTGACACATTGAAACTCCTTACATCCCACCGCCCGACCACCTGTCCTCTTGACCCCATCCCCTCTCCCCTCCTATAATCTATATCCGATGACATTCTCCTTTTTCTTTCCTCTCTAATCAACACCTCCCTCTCTTCCAGCACCATGCCCTCTTCCCTGAAGAGGGCCAGAGTCACTCCCCTCCTCAAAAAACCTACTCTTGACCCCTCTGCCCTGAACAACTACCGGCCTGTCTCTCTTCTTCCCTTTCTCACTAAAACTCTGGAACGGGCGGTCTGCTCCCAACTGTCCATTTATCTTCTCCAGAACAATCTCCATGAGCCCAACCAGTCTGGCTTCAAGAGTGGCCACTCCACTGAGACCGCCCTTGTACAGGCGAACCTATGCACTTGTAAATCGCTTTGGATTAAAAGCGTCTGCCAAATGACAAAAATGTAAATGTAATATCTTCCTATTGACTGTGCTGATATGTGATTACAGCATAGCGTCCTATTGACTGTGCTGATATGTGATTACAGCATAGCTTCCTATTGACTGTGCTGATATGTGATTACAGCATAGCTTCCTATTGACTGTGCTGATATGTGATTACAGCATAGCTTCCTATTGACTGTGCTGATATGTGATCACAGCATAGCTTCCTATTGACTGTGCTGATATGTGATTACAGCATAGCTTCCTATTGACTGTGCTGATATGTGATTACAGCATAGCGTCCTATTGACTGTGCTGATATGTGATTACAGCATAGCTTCCTATTGACTGTGCTGATATGTGATTACAGCATAGCGTCCTATTGACTGTGCTGATATGTGATTACAGCATAGCTTCCTATTGACTATGCTGATATGTGGCTACAGCATAGATTGACTGTTGAGTTGGAACCCTACAAATGCATCTCATGTGCGATTACAGCATGGAAAAATGTACATAAAAATGTTCAGTGCTAAGTAAACTGTCACAGAGAACAGGAGGTCCCTATCGGATGCATATGAACTCTCAGCAGTGTCAAATGAACAGTGGACATGAGGTGTGAACAGAAGGACATGAGGTGTGAACAGAAGGGGAAGGCGATTGCGTGTGCTTTTTTGTTCTCTGCTTCGCGGATACAGAACACAAGAAATGTACATCCTGAGAAGGCCCATTTTGTTGTGGCACCATGCTAATGACCGACATCAAAATGCAAATGGCTCCTAAAACAATTCAATTTTCCCGTTTGTTCCCCCCGGAGAAGCATTCCCTCTTTATTAGGAGTCTCTCATCCCTCATTTTTCCTCCTAGAGCCCCATGGAAACCCCCCCCATCCCCCCCATTCATTTCCATAACCTCCACCCCGGCTCGAGAAGGCCCATTCACACCACGTCGCTCAATTTAAATTCATTTTCTCTTAATAGTAATTGGTGGTGGGGCCTGGTAGCCCTGGAGCCAGGCCCCTGAAGGGCCGCTCTGCACACGCCTCATCATCGGCCATGAGAAGCTTCTTTATCAGTCCGCCTACGCCGCCAGTGTTCCCCGGGGGGCTCTTCCCGCGCGGTAATTAACTCCCGCGCACGATCCGTAATCGCGCTGTTTACAACCGCGCCGTGTGACGGCACGCAACAGCCCGGCGCACGCGTTAAAAGGCGCAAAATTCATATTTTAATCATTTCTTCCCCCTGCCTTCAGTTTTACTTAATGAGCTCTGAGGGGTTTCGGCTGGGTAAGCCGCCCATCATTTATTTATTTCTCAAAGATGGCCCTGTTAATTTCCCTCCAGCTGCAGGACAGTATTCCTGGAGGAAGAGGCGCACAGATGACCTAATCGGGGGTGTTCCTGGAGGCTGCGTGGGTATGAGCGGGGTTTTCAGCCGGGTCAAGGCCTGGGTCGTCACTGAGGGACACCACAGGTACCCTGCACCTCACAGACCCCTGCTTGCTCAGCTCTGTCAGTCTGCCAAAATAGGCTTTATTCATGTATTTATCGATTGATTCTTTTTGATACCACTCACATTTAGTTTCGGTCTAATTTCATTTTTATTTTTGAGCCATGTCTGAGCACTGAGTACTCCAGAACATTCCAAAAAGCTCCAAACGCCGGGACGCTCTGCTGGTGGCAGGGGAATAAAAGGCATGCAAATGAGAAAAGGCGAAATATGCGGGCTGCCTGCTCCCTGAGTCTGCGTTGAACACATTCTGCAGTCCCGACAGGGCCTGTTAGAGACGGGGAGACAGGCTGATGGGACATCTAAAGGAGTTTAAACGTCTCTCTAAAGCACTAAGACGCTCCTCATTTCATCAGCTTGAAGGAAACTGTCAAGGAAGGCTTCAGAACAACATGACCCGCTGAACTCTGAACGCTTCATACAGCTTGGATAGTCAATGAAAGAAATGTCAACATTCAGAGAGGGAAAGAGTACACAGTACAATACATTCATTCATCATTGGCGTTCTTTTAAATAATAAGCCCACTTTTTACTTTTGTGATGTACGAAACGTTAAATACAAACACTTAAAAAACCCTTTTCAAAACATCAATGACGCCTTTTCACACCAGTTTACACAAAGGCTGAAAATCTTCTGATGAGAATTACTCTTCATTAATCTCCATTTAGCTTAAAGTTTTAATAATACGCGCTGGTTTGATAACAAGCCTTTGAAAGTTCAATTAAAAGAAGTCACGCAATGAGACCTACAATAATGCATCCTCCAAACACTTCAGATGTTTTTTTTATTTTTATTACGCACATCTTCAATTATATTCCATAACCTCCAGCAGTGTACAGAAACGTTGGGATCCTGTTGCAACCTGTGCCTGTCTGCAGTCTCTCAGAGGCCCTCCCTCCTTGCACAGTCTCTCAGAGGTGCTACTGGCTTGTAAGCCTATGTCGGTAACTTACAGTTCAAATTGCAAGGTGTATGAAGATTGATGTGAGACAAAGTACACTTTGGAAGTCTCAGACAGTAATTATAATCCATTGCAGTTATCTTGGTCCATTAATAGCACAAGATAGCATGTCACAATCCAGCCGGTGCATAATTTATCTTTTATTCATTCCCCCCCTTTCAATGGTATAATAATATCGTAGAAACTCGGAGATGCAAGCGCAGTTCTGGGCGACCTGAAGAGGAGGCTGACTGACAGACCGTGGTTTAGCGGTGATGAACGCTCTCATTATTTAACCCCCCTGTGAAAAGGAACAGCAGTGAGCAGGTGAGTCTCTGGCTTTCAGCCGTATTAGGACTCCACCGCCCACTGCTCACGCCCCGTCTCCGTCTTCCCGTTAAAACACTCCACCGCCCACTGCCCGCGGCCCGTCTCCGTCTTCCCGTTAAAACACTCCACCGCCCACCGCCCGCGGCCCGTCTCCGTCTCCCCCGTTAAAACACTCCACCGCCCACTGCTCGTGCCCGGGATCCGTCTCCCCCGTTGAAGCAATCGCTGCATCGACGTGGGCCAGCAGCGTCGTGACATAAACGTGTCCCGACACAAACATATGGGCTGACTCTTTCTTCTCCCTGCGGTCAAGGCATCTCGCTCACCAGGCAAACAGAGGCCGCCATCGCTGGGCTGTGAGCTAGTGTTTGAGCGCACTGTTGTGATTGGAGGGATGGCCACTGCGCCGTAGTGCCAGACCTAGCGTTTGAGCGCACTGTTGTGATTGGAGGGATGGCCACTGGGCCGTGAGCTAGCGTTTGAGTGCACTGTTGTGATTGGAGGGATGGCTTACATAATGTCACTCTACAATCTGCTTGGGACTTACTATAATCACGTTTCGTTTTAGACCACAGAGCCTCGGATGTGTCTATACCAGCTATTGTAATGCTGGCTGGTCACAAAAAAACTTCCTGTCAGCATTTTAAAAAATCCTTCATTGCACATAGAAATATATCATATATATAAAATAATTACCTATACTTTTATTAAAAATGCAACTTACAGTAGATTAGACTAAGCAGGGGACAATCCCCCTGGAGCAATGTGGGGTTAAGGGCTTAACGGCTGTGTGGATCTTATCGTGGCCCAGTTATGTACCTTAGCCACGAGGCTACAGGCTGCCCCTAAATAAGAAACAAAAAATGGGCCAACGCTAACACAGAAATACAGTGCAGAAGCAGTCTCTCCCTCTGATGATATTTGACATTGTTTAGAGAGAATAAGAAGCCCAAGGTGAGGAGGGCACGTGCCGTGCCGTGACGTTACGGTGAAACACATCGCCACCCGAGACCCCCCAGACCACGTCTCCTCTTCATTTTCATTCACCGGGCAGGAGCGTCACAGCCCCGCCCTAACCCCCCCACCCCCCCCACTCCATCACCACACCCCCGCCCTGCCCCCCACTCCTTTCACCACCAGACTTTTCCATTTTAGTCACTGATCCATTCCTGTTGACCAGCAACCAAATATTAAAGGGTTTTTTTTCTTCTTCCTGTCTGTTATTTCTGTCTGAAGAGGCAGAAGACGGCTCTGTGTAGCTGGGGAAAGTCGGGCCTGTGCTCCAGCTAGCCACTGGCCTCACCTTGTGTTCAATCCAATTCTGCTTTCAATCAAACACGCTTTCATTTTAATGTGAGTCTCACGTTAGCACAGCGTAACCGATCTGCCTAATCCGCCGGCACAAAGGAGGGATGCAAAACGCACTCCTCCGCGATACCAGCCGTCTCTCCTTCACAGAACCTCTGCTCATTAGCATGTAGAATGCTCGCTGGAGGTAAAAGCGTGTATAAAACCCATTAGAAGCACCTTTTATTTTATTTTATTTTATTTTGTCACGGCAAATAAGTTTACAGAATGGCACTTTTTGCATTATGCGGTCTAGGCGTTCCAAGAGGAACTTGCTAAATCCTTTTGCTGTCGCTAGCCTTCCAAACTCCTGTGTGCCCCTGATAATAGAATACTTAAGACAGCCGAAGACAGCTCTTTATTGCGACAGTGTGCTGGGAGACGCTAATTCAATAGCTTACAGACAATGTGCTTTTTATGACCTCCCAAAATGAGCCCGAAGCACTTGGCAGAGAGGAAGACGCTGTGGAAAAGGGGGACGGCAGTGTAGCAGAATGGAGGGGGCACCAGGCTCCTAATTCAAATGAAATAAGTTTGACCTCACCAGGCTCCATGAGGTGCAAGATGATATTTAGCTTTTAGGCAAAATAATTAGGTACATGTTAGTGGCAGAAAAGGCATTGCCTTCCTGAATGGCCTGTTCTCCTTGATATGTTCAATTTGATGTATTAAATCTGAATTACTTCAATATATATCCCGTTGTGTAAATTGGTGCTATGTAAAAAAGAAAAAAAAGAAAAGAACAGAAACAGTGTAAGGGTGTGGGCTGCAGCAGCACTGGTCCCTGCTCAGTAGATCCCAGGTGTTTAGAGGAGAAGCAGAACCTTCTGTAACGGCTGGCCCTCCTGACTCTGGCCGTCCTGACCGTCGCCCTCCTGAAAGACCTCATCCACACTTGACCTGCCCGCCGTGAGTGACACGCGCAGCCTGATCTAAACGACCGGCACACAACACGCCTCCGATGTGCACAGGAGGGAGTTAGTCAGAACTAATGCGAGCTGTTTGCACATCAAACACCGGCGAGGTTAGTGGGTAATGGCAGGAGAGGGCGTGCCCGCTGACACGTTAGCGCTGGAGGGCTGGCGAGCCGGGACCTGTCCTCAGCTGGGAAACCTGGAGGGAGCCACTCTCCCGCTCTGGGACTGGCACCGGGGTGCAGACAGGGGTGGAGGAATGAAAGAAAAGCACATTTTCCCAGCACTGTGTGAGAGAGAGGCCGGTAAAAGGTGAGCGAGACCGCGCTAGCAGTGATTCGGGGCCCAGGTGACTCCTCCTCCTCTCCCCCCCACCCCTCGGGGGGGCTCGACTCCGCCCGCGTGAGGAAAGCGGGTGGAAACCCCTCTCCGGGTTTTCTCTCGTCGATCTCTTTCAGACCTGGGTCAAATACGTCATTTATTTGGATTCAAGTAACCTTCTATGCTTAGCTGCCCTGGTGTAAAATCCAGCTACAAGCAGCTTGAAATTACCAGCTACCAGGTGTTTCAACACATAGCTTGAGCTGGTCAAACCATTGTGAGTATGGAGCTGGGTTGAACTGGTCAACCAGCTACCAGGTGTTTCAACACACAGCTTGAGCTTATCTTCCAGCAGGGTGAGCTTGTCTGGTACATTGGAACCTATGAAATACTCTCAAAAACTGCAAACCCTGCCTTCTGGTCCTCTCGGTTGACTCGATTGCACCAGGCAAGATCAATCGAGCACAACAAAGTATTTGAATCCGCAACGATTACGTATCTGACGTATCTGACCCGGGGAACGATGTGAATATCCCCTCCTCCCGCCAGCACTGCGCGTGTGTGGAGGCTCCTGACCCACCCAGCGCAACGGGGCCCAACCCCTTAAGAGCGCACAGCGGGACCGTGGGCTGACAGCTCGCGGAGCCGATAGAGTAATAACCAGCGGCGGGAAAACAAACGACGCAGGGCGACAGCCCTACCGGGAGGAGGAGGCCGGCAGCCAGCGACTCACGTCCCCAGAGCGCGGGCGAAAAAACGTCCTTAAACAGCGCAGCGAGCGTCAGAGACGCGCCTTTAATGTGGCGCAGCGCTGACAGAGTGCCAATCAGCCGGGTGCCATGGAGACGGATGAGACGCCCGGCCCTGAGCCTCCTGATACCGCCGCGGGAAGGCTCTCCATGGCAACGCTCAGCTCCACCGCCGAGCGCAAATCCGCGGAGTGTCAGCTGATCAGAGGGCATGAATAACTGATGTCTGCCAACAGGGAAGCCAGCGAGATACAGACACGGCTCAGAGACCAATAGGGAAGCCAGTGAGATACAGACACGGCTCAGAGACCAACAGGGTGACCTGAACTGACTGAGGCTGCCGCATCCAGGTCAGCAGATATACGGTGAGGAACGGTAAGTACTTTGGACAGGAACACAAAGGGCTGGAATTCCTACAGCTCACTCAATATAGGATCATTCCATGAAAAATCAACCAGACATGTTCACTAGTTCACTAGAACTACACATCCAACGAGGCTAATGTTTTAGATATTCTTTATTGAGCAAAATTGCAGTGGTCAAGTCCCACGCCTCTGGTATCCATATGGAGTAAATCACTGAAAATTCTGTCGCTGTCCAAATACTTATGGACCTCACTGTACTGTACCTCAAAGTTAGAGACAACATTTATCATCAAAAGAAAAAGGCCAGAAACATCTGCTTGCCTGACAGGGTCAGAGTGTTATTTCAGCTCCTCTTATTTACTCACCATATTATCAATTACAAGTGACATTTTTGTGGAAAATGAATAAATGCTGTATCTATAATTTTTTACATGTGTGTGGAGTAAATACAAGTAAAAAGTTGAAACTCTAGGTGTGATTCCAGTTTTCAGGAAGTTCTAAGCAATAAATCCAATGAGCTGACAAGAACATTAAAGCTCAACATATCAGAACAGTAGAAACGGCAGACAGACCCCTGCAATTCTCTGGCCTCCATATCTAAGATATGCTACACTCCAACTGAACCATCACTGCTCGTGAATACAATATTGCGGTAACAGTCGCTCAAGGGAATAGGACCAGCTTTTCCAAGAAGCAGACGGTTTTGTTACTTTTATTTTTTTCAGCCACAATCTTTTTTTTCTTTTTTTTATTCTCTGACTTGAACTCTCCTGAGAAGCCAGTCGTAACTCGAACCTCGCTTAGTGGCTGGCGAGCATATGGACTTCAAGAAATCATCTGACTGCACTAATGTTTAAAAAACAAACAACATGGGAGCGAAAGCAAAGCAAAAGGCAGTAGTTTACCCTGAAATGAAAATAGCACGACCATGAAAAGCCACAAACCTAAAACAAACCTACGTATGGTGCAGTCCCCCCCCCCCCCCCCCCCGATGCCCTCCTTTAACATGCTGCATAACAACCACCTACACAACCATGTGGAGATGTGTCCTACAGTACGCAGGGCACACCAATGCCTTCATCACATTACATGGTACTGTGTCCCTTATCGGTCCCTCATCAAGCATTTACGGTCACTCTTTCCATTGCAAGTTTAACATTTATCCTGCCTAAATTGGATAATATATTTTTTTATGTTGCTTTTTCTAAACTGACAATACATTTTTCATTAACCCTTTGAAGAATAGGTTTTTGGAATCACAATTCTACTGTAAGTCAGTGTTCCCGAACTCCACTGCTTTCAATTACAAGCAGCGATTACATTACATTACATTCACTTACGAGCATTCTAATCACGTATTGTGACTGTACACCTTAGAGGGATAAAGATGAAGTACAAAAGAGAGGTAATATACTCTTAAGCACTGCTGATTAAAATTCATTGAAAGCAACATGTGGGGAAATGAGAGCAGTCCATAACAGAGAAAGAAAGAAACACATTTTTCCCGTAGCAGACAGCCACTCATCGGGGCGAGCCTCCGAGGCGTCCCTCAGACATCCTGCTTCACCTCTCAGAGCTCAGAGACCATCCCCAAACACCGCCCCGGAGCACGGGAAGCGCCGCTCGCCCCGGACCCCGGAAAAAGTAAAGAAAAGACGCTAACTGCCATTTTGAAGAAAACGCCCACATACAGTATGTTCCGGTGTGAGGTCATTTCAGCTGCTCAGATACACGTTTGAGTCTGTGAGAGAAGCCAGATAAAACAATTATTTAGAATTCATTTACCGCTCGTATTCAAATCCTGAACTTCTGGAAGGTAGTAAACTCCTGATTAAACCACAACCCCTGTACATGTCAAGTGTAATACTTGTGTATTATCTGACCAGAAAGATTTTTGCCAAGCTTTTAATAAACATTTTGCTGCTGCTGTTCCTTTAAGGATGTGTATACAGGAGCCACACCTATTAATAGTGCTTGTCCGTACCCTGTAAACAATGCTCATCAGTTCACTTTACAAGCTATCTCTCCTAGTGATGTAGCTGAGTCACTACAAACCATTGATCCCAGGAAAGCAACTGGAGCAAATAAATTAGATCCACTCTTTTTAAACCTCTCCATTTATCACTGAGCAAATAAAGCACATATTTAATCTTTCCATTTCAACTGGTATAATATTCCCTAGTATCTGAAATGTGATTCCTTTGTACAAGAAAGGAGACAAAAGTGATATAAATTCTTATCGGCCAATATCCAAATTTCCCTGTCTGGCAAAAATGCTGATATCACTGGTGAATATCCAACTCAATTTATTTCACTCAAAGTATTCTGTTTTGAACCCTCACCAGACTCGTTTCTGATCTAAGCAACTCTGCTGTTACATTAGTTGTAAACAATATTGTTTCTGCTGTGCACAAAATGAAACATTGTGCTGCGCTTTTCATTGACTTGCCAAAAGCATTTGATACAGTTGATCATTCTCTGCATATTCAGAGATAATGTAGTATTGGGTTTGAATCAGCTGCTTGTGTATGGTTTTGGAATTACCTTTCTGAAAGGCTTCAATGTGTGTACACTGGAAGTATCCAACCTGAGCTTTTACCAGTAACAACAGGTATTCTGCAAGGATCAATTCTGGGCCCTGTATTGTTTACAATTTCTATTAATGATATTGTCTCTTCTCTATCTGACTGTACTGTCCATCTGTATGCAGATGACACTATTCTCTATTGCTTGCAGTTGAGAACCAACAACTTTATTTTAATACTCTTCAATACATAATCTCTGCTGGACTGGACCACGGGACCCTACCACACTCTTGCTTAAAGTCCTGTGTGTCTATTCTGATCTCGGAAAATCAGCCTTAAGTTTTTATGTGCCAAATACATGGAATTAGCTCCTCAAGAGTGACACTCGCTAGCTTTGGACAATTCGCAAACCGCTTCACTTCAGTGAGCAATCACCATTTCAACAGAGGGAAACATCAATGATTCTCCAGGCTTAAATAAAGGTTTGAATTGAATTAATCGGTGTCATTTATTGATTTCGTCTTTATCCTTCGAATACCGTGAAAGAAGACTCAGAGTGGCATGAGTTTTGGACATTTCATTCTGAGGAGCTTCATGCATATCTGATATAAGTTAGAGTAATTATTTCAATCAAATGAAACACAAACGAGGGACGGTATGCTAAGAGCTGACAGTGTTTGGCGTCTTTACAGCCAGAGCTTTAAAACAGCTTGGGAAAAACAACATTCCAAAAAAAATCACTTAGTACTCCAAAACCCCACTCGGGGGGCTGATGAATACAGTCCCTCCAGGTGTTTGAGAGATTCACTCGGCTCAGCGATATACTTGGGAGTATACGCTCACGGTCATCAAACACAAATTTTGGGCTTAAAATCCATCCAGAATCCATTATACAGATATGGTAAAGCTTCTGAGCAGGGCTTTGGGGGCACCTGGGGCAAGGCTTTTCCCGAAAATGCCAAAACGTGGCGTAACGGCATTATGAGGGCCCTTGAAAGAGCGTGACACACGCTTTTCCTCCTCAACCCCCGAACAGATGCAGGGCCTGCTGGAAAAGTGCAACAGCGCTTCCATCGTCCCCTTTCCCATCCGTCGCAGCGCAGAAACAAACTCCACGATTGCGGCTGCTTATTAGGTCCTTCTTTACGTTCTCAGTACCAGAAAGCAGTGTAGCACAGTTCGAGTTGACTTTCTGCAACTCAGCTCCACGCAAATTGACAACATGCTGTAGTTGTTTTCTGCGGTAGTTTGAATAAATGAAGCCCTTTCAGTTTCTTGTGCTGTTCCTCAGATTCGCCTCTCTTGGCCTGCCGGAGACCGCACTAGGCCTGCTCTCCGGATTCATATCTTCGCATTTGAAGCTGGTCATAATCGGAGACCATCTCCTTCCTTTTCCGAGGAGAACCGTGACGCTAACTGAAACCATGCCCAACACAGTCGCATTTTGGAAATAATCAAAAACAAAATGAAAATGTTATGAAAACACCATTCAGCTTTTATTTGTCACTGCTGTTGTTTCCCCGGACTTTCTGAAGAAAAGGAAATTCTAAATACAATTCGGTCCCAGCTGCGATCTTTTATAGACCATTTGATCTGTGTGAGGGAGAGTAACTAGAGCTCCTCCGCTTCAGCGCAGACTGGTTTGGGTTAGAGCTCAGAGGAGAACAATACCGGCTGGAATTCAGCACCGGGAGGGAACAAAAGTGCTTTGTGTATTTCGTAGCAAATGTCAAAGCACCCTCGACTCTCACCTTAGCTCTCCTCAGGAACAGTTGTGGTGGTTTGGACAACGGAAGGGTCAATTTAGAGTACACTCCGCTCCAATTTCCATCAGCCTTCCCAGATTAATGTTGGGAATGCCAGGAATATTTTATAGGTACATCTATACAGGGTTCAGAGAACACCCAGGATCAAAACAAGCAGGAAAACACTAGAATAGTGAGCGTAATGGAAAAATTACGAAGAATAATGTCTAAGAGTTGGTTTCATTACAAACCCCCCAAAAAAAAGGATTGTTCTACCTGCCAAGTTCTACTGTTAACGCACTGGCTTTCTTCATGTGAAAAGAAGCAAAACGATTGCTTTCGGTTTGGCGCTGATGAAATCTTACTGAAAACCCTCGATGCAACATCTGATGAAGGCCAGATTGCCCAAGCAGAAAAGGGACAAAGTCACGGCTTTAATGGGCAGGCATTAAACGAAGGAACCGAAGATTGAAACCTTCTGGTGCTTTCCCTTGCTTTCTTATGAACCAGCCATGACCTCAGAGTCTGGTGGCAGTCCTCAGGGCCGGTGGGGGGGGCGGGGTTATGACACACTTCAGTGGCAGTGGCAGCTGTTAACGGTGTTGTGGGATAATGGGCACTGGGTGGGATATGATCTTGGCCTCTTTTTCAAGTGGCTTCCACAGGGCGGTTATTGGGGGCGCTCGTCCGGGATCTGCTGGCAGCCCGCAGTCCCCCTAATTACCCTGGCAACTGTATTACTCTTCTTTGTCTTCGTAATTGCCAAAGTCTGCTGCCTGATCCCGGCTGCCTGCGGGACGTTATGGTCCATGGGGGCTGCAGGGTATGTAATACGCAAACAGAGAGCAGGAAAGGGTCACCCGAAACGGAGCTGGAAACAGGGAAATGACATCAAATGAGATCACACAAAAAAAGAGCACCGTTTTTTTTGTTTTTTTTTGTGACGCTTTTGTTCCACGTGTACCTTTTTCAGATTATCCGGGCTACGTGTGAGGACTTCACGTGTGAAATTCCAGGGTTCTGCTCTCAGCCCCCAAGTGATGAGAGAGAATGACGAGGCAGTGGTTGTTCAATAAGAACTATCTGCCCGGGCACTTAATCAGAGAGCCAAGCGCACAGGTTACCCTGCGGGTGCATGCCGAGAAGTTACTGAGGAGTAAACACCCCAGCTCAAAACACCTCAATATGCCCACATTAGAAGAGTTTGGCCAGTGCCCGGGGCTTGTCTCTGGGTAGGGAGCAGCGCTAAAGAGGTGTTTGCCTGTGTGCTCAGGGGAGAGTGCATCAGCGATGCTGGGTCCATCCGCTGGATGTGTGCCTGACTGACGCTGTGTGCCTGTCAGTGACGCTGTGTGCCTGTCATGCTGTGTGCCTGTCTGACGCTGTGTGCCTGTCTGACACTGTGTGCCTGTCACGCTGTGTGCCTGTCTGACGCTGTGTGCCTGTCACGCTGTGTGCCTGTCAGTGACGCTGTGTGCCTGTCACACTGTGTGCCTGTGAGTGACGCTGTGTGCCTGTCAGTGACGCTGTGTGCCTGTCACACTGTGTGCCTGTGAGTGACGCTGTGTGCCTGTCAGTGACGCTGTGTGCCTGTCACGCTGTGTGCCTGTCTGACACTGTGTGCCTGTCACGCTGTGTGCCTGTCTGACGCTGTGTGCCTGTCACGCTGTGTGCCTGTCAGTGACGCTGTGTGCCTGTCTGACGCTGTGTGCCTGTCAGTGACGCTGTGTGCCTGTCACACTGTGTGCCTGTCAGTGACGCTGTGTGCCTGTCAGTGACGCTGTGTGCCTGTCAGTGACGCTGTGTGCCTGTCTGACGCTGTGTGCCTGTCAGTGACGCTGTGTGCCTGTCACACTGTGTGCCTGTCACGCTGTGTGCCTGTCAGTAACGCTGTGTGCCTGTCAGTGACGCTGTGTGCCTGTCTGACGCTGTGTGCCTGTCAGTGATGCTGTGTGCCTGTCACACTGTGTGCCTGTCAGTGACGCTGTGTGCCTGTCACGCTGTGTGCCTGTCAGTGACGCTGTGTGCCTGTCTGACGCTGGGTGCCTGTCAGTGACGCTGTGTGCCTGTCACACTGTGTGCCTGTCAGTGACGCTGTGTGCCTGTCACGCTGTGTGCCTGACTGACGCTGTGTGCCTGTCAGTGACGCTGTGTGTCTGTCAGTGACACTGTGTGCCTGACTGACGCTGTGTGCCTGTCAGTGACGCTGTGTGTCTGTGACACTGTGTGCCTGTCAGTGACGCTGTGTGTCTGTCAGTGACGCTGTGTGCCTGTCACTGACGCTGTGTGCCTGTCTGACGCTGTGTGCCTGTCAGTGACGCTGTGTGTCTGTCAGTGACACTGTGTGCCTGTCAGTGACGCTGTGTGCCTGTCACGCTGTGTGCCTGCTGATGACGCTGTGTGCCTGTCACACTGTGTGCCTGTCAGTGACGCTGTGTGCCTGACTGACGCCGTGTGCCTGTCGATGGTCTGCAGGCTGCAGGCTGGGCCTCAGTGAGGCCTTGTCTCTAATGCCGAAACGGTTCAGCCCCTAGGTGCACAAGGGCAGAGGGTATCCTCTAAAAGGAATGTTTAAACACCCCCTGCAAAGCACATTCAAGTCCTACAGGTCCAGTTTACTCTCACGAGAGAAGAGGTTAAGGCTTATCAAAGGCCTACAAATCCATCCATCCATCCATTATCTGAACCCGCTTATCCTGATCAGGGTCGCAGGGGGGCTGGAGCCTATCCCAGCATACATTGGGCGAAAGGCAGGAATACACCCTGGACAGGTCGCCAGTCCATCGCAGGGCACACGCACCATTCACTCACACACTCATGCCTACGGGCAATTTAGACTCTCCAATCGGCCTAACCTGCATGTCTTTGGACAGTGGGAGGAAACCGGAGTACCCGGAGGAAACCCACGCAGACACGGGGAGAACATGCAAACTCCGCACAGAGAGGCCCCGGCCGACGGGGATTCGAACCCAGGACCTCCTTGCTGTGAGGCGGCAGTGCTACCCACTGCACCATCCGTGCCGCCGGCCTACAAATCTATACATCAAATTTGGGCCAATTCAATAAGGTGAATTAACAAAGAAATCTGTGATAAACGGAATATAGCTTTGGTAGAAGATTGCATCTGTGGGGCATTAGGAACATTAAGAACAGATGTAGCTTTAATTGCATTTTCATCAGAATTGCCAAACAGCTACCAAAGGGAGAAGCTAAAATAACATACAAACAACTAACTACATAACAAGGGTAACTGGACTG
Organism: Conger conger; assembly: GCF_963514075.1. Classification (NCBI taxonomy): domain Eukaryota; kingdom Metazoa; phylum Chordata; class Actinopteri; order Anguilliformes; family Congridae; genus Conger; species Conger conger. The sequence goes on along the minus strand of NC_083765.1, from coordinate 49,089,920 downwards.
AAACGCAAAAGATCAAAAACAAGAGTACACAGATTCAGACGGTGCCGTGTGAAAGGGGATCTCTAGACAATAGTGTGGCGGATGGATTTATTCCACAATTTGGTGTCCCTCACAATGCCAGCACCGGAACTTTCCCTGGGAGGGGGTCTTTCAAATCACACATGAGCTTTCACTTTTTTTCTCAAAATAGAAAAAGATTCAAACTTGACTATACAGTGTGGTGCAAAAATTTGGCCACCCCTGGTTTAAATGTCTATTACTGATCGAAAGCAAACCTGAACTCTAAATGGTACAGTTAAACATCAGACCTCAGACAAGTTTTAAAGCAAGATTGCTTTTTTTTGGTTGTTTGTTTACTGTTTATAAATTATAAAAAAGGAAAAGGGACCTGTGAAAAAGTTTGGGAATCCTTTTGGATTATACTTTACTACTTTTAAAAAGATGATTAATAAGAACCCAGGTGATTCACTTGTTGGGCAAAGTGTCATTGGGCTGAACTTTTTATTCTGAAGTAACCATGCCTTTTAAAGTATCCTTTTAAAGTGGCTGTTCTGTTTAGTGTTACCAACCATGGGTTTCTCTAAACATCCAAGATTTCAAAATAGAGATGGTTCATTTCCACCAAGAAGGAGAATGCTACACAAATCTTATTCCCACTGTCAGAAACTGGAAGGTAAATGGAAAGTCAAGGCACGGTCTAGAAGAGCAAGAAAAATTTCAGATCGAATGGTAGAAAACACTGGCCCAGCTGTTCACAGGACAACAAAACAACGCACTTTAAACAAGAAAGACTTACATGGCAGAGTTGCCAGAAAGAACAACCTCAACACCAAATTAAGTGTCTGAATTATGCAAAAGAAAACATTGAGTAGCCTGAAACCTTTGCAATGTGCACTGGACTGACAAAACCAAAATTTAACTTTTTGGCCACCACCAAAGAAGGTATATTTGGAGAAAAAAGGTAAAACCTTTGTAGAGAAGAACACCTTGCCAACTGTGAAGCATGTAGGTAGCTGGAGGCCCAGGAAATATTCTGTGAGTGAAAAGAAGTGAAAGGAAGAATGGATTCTACCAAATATCAATACATTTTAGAGGATAATGTTCAAAGATCAGTCCAGACATTGAAGTTGAAGAGAGGTTGGGTAATCCAGCAAGACAATGATCCAAAGCATACCTTGGATTCAACCATGAAGTACCTCTAGGAAAGACGTTTTTGACTGGCCACCACAGTCCCCAGACTTCACTAATGTTGTTGTATTTTCATTATTGTTGTTGTTTTTATTTAAGTATGTGGGACATGCGCAAGTCAGAATTACTCTGTACACACGACAATAAAGCCTTGACTTGCGGATCGCAAAGAAAAAGGTCCAGCTTCAGCCAGTCGCTCCTGCTGATGGCAGCAGTCATGTGGATGACTACGTGGCAGAATTATAAAAAGGTGGACAATGTTGTGTGTGTATGTAATCCCATTCAAGGGAGTGTGCAAGGCTGTCAGAGGTGTGCTCTCTCCAGGACCCTGCAGGCAGTCAGAGACAGATCCAACCCTCCCACCCTTTCTGGGGATAAATTTAGAGCCGGTCAGTCAGCGCCCAGAGCTGGGCTGCCCTGCCGATGATACGCTTAATCGCGTCAGGATTACAGACCGTGCCCCTGGCTTTCGACGGCCTTGGACTGCCTCCAAATCCCTTACCGCTGAAACTACCTCTGTTCTCGGTGCCTGTGGGCCATCTCTCCATAATCAGGATGACAGTAACAATAATGACAATCACCGGCTCTCTTCATTACGAGTTCCCTTCCGCAGTGGTGGTTTTGTGATGAAGCAGAGCTACCTTAAACTGCCGGGGATTTTTTGAGGGATTGTGGAGGCCAATTAAAGGCCTTTTATGCATTCCCGTGCTTCACAATTTGCATTTGAGAACATTTCAAAAGGCCTGTCTGAACTCCTTTACGCTGTGTTTGCGAATAAACAATTTCCTCGCACCGCAAAGCCAAGCAAGGTTTCACTTCATTTTGGTAGACATGTAGTTTAAATAATTCAGCTTACCCATCACCCGCAGAATATCTAACTCAGACATACATACAGAAGCATCCCTGGCATCAAACGATGCCAAACTAAAATTAATCCAATTATCCCAATGTCAGTTCATCCTGTCAGCACCCATACACCCCCAACCCACCCCAGCTCCTTGGGTTTGGCAAACTTGTTGAAAAATTAACAGTTCTCTGGCCTGATTAAGTCTATTTGTGAATTTAATGGCGAATCAACAGACTTGACAAAAAGTTGTTGGATTTCATAGGCTAACATAAAACAAGTACCTTCAACAACAAGGCATGCATAATTCACTTTGGAGATGCGTGCTAACTTTAAACACGAATGAAATTAAATACATGCAGCCCGCTAATCTCGCGTTAACGGTGAAATACCTCAGACGGTGTACTCTGACGTGCTGGGGATTATAAATAATGGTTACACATTCAGATACCAGGATTTGACCTAGCTGAAAAAATCTAATCCAAGTGATGTCGAACATACACCTTCCTGCTGCGAAGACAGCCTGTTTGCCCGTGTCTTACTTATACACCACCTCCCAGAGTTCAAGCAGGGTGCTCGCTGCTTCCAGCACAGGGCCGTGTGTAGCCCCAGACTACCCTCCCTGCTGAAAGAAAACTGCTCAAACTAGGTTTTGAAACAAGGTGGTTGACGAGTTCAGACCAGCTCCCAGCTCGACATGGTTTGACCAGCTCAAGCTATGTTTTGAAACAGATGGTAGCTGGTTGACCAGCTACTAGCTCAGACAAGCTACCAGCACTAGCTGGTTGAGCGGCTCATACCCAGCTAGACCAGCTTTATGACCAGCTCAAATTTCAATGTTCTGGCATACTAGAGCTGGGTTTTATAGCAGGGCAGTTACGCACACTGCAGTTTCTCTGGGATGGCTCGCTCCCCACCAAAGCTTCACAGAAGTAGTTAGCAGAGGCTAACTGAGCTAACTGCTAAGGCCGTTATAACGAAAGAATAACAGCACATGGCATTCTGCAACTGCTAATTGCGTCTCGTTTTCCAGACAAACTGGACAAGATTAACCAGGGCAAATACCACATGGGCCCTGTAACTCTATCACCTGTGGGACGGTCTAAGAACGCTGCCTGGTTTCCTGCTCCTTCCAGTCCAGAGCTGGATCATACACGTAACTGTATTTGTATTTAATTTAGAGAGATCTCGCCTGGCGCAACTGAGCCAACCAAGTTGGCCGAAAGGCAGGGTCCGCAATCACTGAGAGTGTTTCATTGGTTCCAACACACCAGACGAGCTCAGTAAAGTGTAGATAACCATTTAAATCAGAAAACAATAGCCTATTTGACCCAGGTCTGTTTCGGTCATTAAGAAGGCAAGAGGAAGTGACATCAGACTGAGAGGTGTGCGCCACTGTAAGCGGTCCCCATGTAAACAAAGAACCGACTTAAAAGGACCCGGTAGATACAGAGAAATGAAGCGTGCGACTAAATCCCATGCCAAACAGACGGGAGAGTCCCTGTCTGTGCCAAAAAAACTGTAAGCTTTTTAGCATACAATAGTGTCATGAAAGTATTTAATAGGCCTCTTCTCTGTGTTGTGTGAGCCATGCTGGATGTTAACACGTCACATTCTCGTACGCTTTGTTTTTTTTTTTTCAAAAAAATTAATATGGAAATGCGTATTGTGGGCGTACCCGCTGCCTCTTCACCACGAGCAGGCCTGGGCCAGGGTCTCGGCACGCCACGTTATCAGGGGCAACCGATCGCTCGGCTAATGAGAAACAGCCTCAGCTCAGAAGCGAAGATAAATATCAACTGATAAAAGGAACGTAAGCAAATACAGCCTTTAATTATTGTTACGTTTCTGGTAGGAACTCCCGATAAGACAAATATTGGCCCGAGGGCCCTGCGGGCGAAGCTGCTCTCGGTAAACTGCGTGTTTTAATCGTGTTTCTAACGCGCATAATGATGCCCCGCTCGGTCTGAATAATCTAACAGTGCCAGCGTGTAATTAAAGTGTTCAAAGGCCTCCACTGCAGCGATCTGTTCCCCGCCGAGCCGCGCACAGCGAGAGCCTCGCGTTTCCCTCTCCCGCCGACGGGACACACGGCTAGGGAGCATGTTCCAGCACACGGCCAGGGAGCGTTTTCCAGCACACGGCCAGGGAGCGTGTTCCAGCACATGGGCAGGGAGCATATTCCAGCACACGGCCAGGGAGCGTGTTCCAGCACACGGCCAGGGAGCGTGTTCCAGCACACGGCCAGGGAGCGTGTTCCAGCACACGGCCAGGGAGCGTGTTCCAGCACACGGCCAGGGAGCGTGTTCCAGCTCGTGGGTCGCTCGCCAGCGTCACCCCGGTTCACTGACCTGCCCTTTAAAGTTCGGAGTAGGATTTAAAAAAGTACTGGAATTACGGTGTTAAGTGATGCTGCACAATATTAGTATAACTTAGTTTTAACATGTTTTCTGTAATCGCTGGGTTTGACCTGGAGAAAAAGGGCTTTGTAGTCTCCCATGGGAAGTGGGGGCCTTCACTTGCATCCATAGCGACAGAAATATCCCAGCAGGTTTCTGAAAACAGAGACCTGAACTCATGGACATCATGGACAGATCCTCACATGGGACAGGAAGAAGCTTCGCTAAAATGATACCACACAGCATACCTGGGTCAAATACATCAGTGCTTTGGATTCAAATACTTTTCTGTGCTCTATTGATCTTGCCTGGTGCAACCAGGAGGGCCAGAAGGCGGGGTTTGTACTTTTTCTGAGAGTATTTTATGAGTTCCAATACACCAGACAAGCTCAGTAAAGCATAGAAAAGTATTTGAATCCAAAAACTATGACGCATTTGACCCATGGAGTGCAGTCTCTAACCTCCATAGATTTTTTTTTTCTGGTTCTGAACAAAAAGAAATAGTGAACCGTCTTCTGCTCACCACACATCAATGTGTCTTTAATATAAGAGCGAAGGAGCTTGATTGAGTCATGTTTTATTTCAGCAAACGTATCTGTGCAAATCTGTCAATACTTGGCTTGATTGCCTCTGAAACTCAGTCCAGGCTAACAGTCTTAACATTTGATATGCTTGGCACGCTCAAATACCACAAAGCCTTTTTAATGGAGAGAGGGCTCTGGAATTTAAGGGCCCACCTTACCTGACCCCTCCTCCTGCTCCCTTAACCCCCTGAACACGCCATCTTCCCTTCTGTTCCTGAATTTTACCGGACACATCGACTGAACTAAAATGTCCTGTTTTCACTGTCACTGTCAGGAGAAGCAATGAAGAGGATATAGTCGTGCGTGAAAGTGGGGTATGAAACAACTGAAAAAAAAGAACATGAACAAGCAGGAGATCATGGTTCTAGGCTCACCTGTCTGTTCAATTTATATTCATACAAAATTATACAATAACAAATTATATTTTTCAACTCAGTCCAGGTGGTTTGGGGAAAGGCAATCTTAACTGAAATAGGGACATTGGAGCAGTTCTCTAGAGGGTAGAATGGAGTTTGCTTCGTTAGTAAGATCAAGCCAAAATAGGCCTTCTGCCCCCAGGGTGCTGTTGAGTGTAAAAAAACGTATCAAGCTTCAGACACACACACACACACAAACACACACACACGCACTGACACACACACACACACACACACACACACACACACACACACACACACACACACACGCACTGATACAAGCACACAGCAACAAAAAAATTATTCTTCCTGCTTCATTTGCACCTGGAGAGCCCACGCTAATCTGCAAATGGCAGTCTCGTAAATCAGTCAAGAATCATTGTGGCTCGACTAGTTTTTACAGCCCCGTGTCTTCAGCGTAATGTTTCAGGAATATGGTGTTCTCGCTCAGAGGGGCCTGCGTACGTGCGGGTTTGTATGTCGCCCCGGGGCACGGCTGGAGCCTCTGTGACAGGCAGTCATCCTGATCCTCCAGCTGGAGGAGCCGTGACCTCATCGCCTTGCTATGGAGCTCCTTCTCCCTGCTCTGAAATGGCTCAAAATGGCGGGGGTATTTCCAGGGTAAGAGGCCTCTGATGCCTGATACCCCTTCACTGGACTGAAGTGGAACATTTCACAGAGTAATCACGTGACCAGTCCTCTCTTCAGAGTGAACTGGATCCAGCAGCCACTGCTTTTGGTCTTAAAAGGCAGAGGCAGATCCCTGTGAGCAGAAGCCAGAGTCTGGACATGGAGACTGATCAAGAGGGGCAGCCCGTAGCCTAGTGGCGCAGGTACATGACCAGGACCCGGAAGGGTGGCGATCCAAGCCCCGGTGTAACCACGATAACCCTGCAGTGCTCCAGGGGACGGGGGGGGGGGCATTTTCCCTGACGTAGTCTAATCAACTGGAAGTCGCTTTGGTTGAAAGTGTCAGCTTTTAATTATTTAGATGGGTGGAAATCTATGTTCAGAGACGCCTTGACAAACAAACTTGGTTAACCCCAGTTTAGCTCCGGTTTTACCCAGATAAAGCCTGGCTATGTTCTAGTCGGCTCGAGAACTTTTTCTTTCAACCAAATGAAACCAGGTTTTCACCTGACGGCAGGCTGACCAGTTCAGACCAGCACCCAGCTCGACATGGTTTCACCAGCTCAAGCCATGTTTTAAAACAGATGGTAGCTGGTCAAACAGACAAGCTAGCTGGTTGACCAGCTCATACCCAGCTAGACCAGCTTCATGACCAGCTTGACCATACTGGTTGACCAGCTCATACCCAGCTAGACCAGCTTTATGACCAGCTCATACCCAGCTAGACCAGCTTTATGACCAGCTCATACCCAGCTAGACCAGCTTCATGACCAGCTTGACCATACTGGTTGACCAGCTCATACCCAGCTAGACCAGCTTTATGACCAGCTCATACCCAGCTAGACCAGCTTTATGACCAGCTCATACCCAGCTAGACCAGCTTCATGACCAGCCAGGGAGCTCAATTTTCTAGCTGGCAGAGCTGGATTTCAGAGCAGGGAAGCCAACTCAGGCCCACAACTGAGAAGGAGATGGACTAAACACACAGACAGCCGGGTCTCGGGTCAAGCCGTGGTATTAACGCGTTTTCCGTGAGTCAGCAGGGTGGACCCGGGGGCGGGTGGACCCTCCTGGTGCCCGCCGTGCGTCTCCGGACCGCGTGGTGTTCCCGCGCGGGATGACTGACGGCTGGGCGAGGCGAAAATGGCGATTTCTGGAATGGCGGAATACCGCCGCGACAAATGGCGCTGACAGCCCGGGGGTTCTGTCACCGTGGCGTCCGGGCCGCTCGTGACCGCCTGGCGCTGCCGGAGACCGCCGCGTCTGTTCACGCGTGCGTCAGAGACCGCCGCGTCTGTTCACGCGTGCGTCAGAGACACCCGCCCCCCCCCTGGACTCAGCGAACACGACACGCACGCCGAACGGCATCCTGCAGCCACCTGTCCGCACGTCCACACCTGCTAGAGAGCAGAGACCGTCAGGTCCACGAGGACTGTGTGCATGTCACTTTCGGCAATATTAAATTAGATTCTGGGGAATTATTTCGGGGTTCTTTTTACCATTCCTGAATACAGTGCGATATAGCACATAATGGGCCGGGTTCAGAGACACAGATTAAGCCCAGTCCTAGTCCTAGACTAAATTAGATTTTGAATGGAGATTATATATGCATGCTAAATTGAAGTTAGTCCAGGACCAAGCTTAATCTGCGTTTGTGAACCAATGCCGTCTTTGTGCTGCTCGCGCCTAGAGGCTGACGCATTTCAGATTTCACTTTTCCGTTTTCCGGGAAAATAAATGTTACTTTTATGCACAAAATGCCATTGTTTATTGTCAGGACTGATTTCACTGTTATGACTGGTTGAACCGTTCATGAACCCGAGAACTGTCCAGATTAAAACCAATCAAAGTATTTGGCCCTGGATCGCAAACATGTTTTCACTGGTTCATGAGCACAGTGCACAGTAGCTCTACTCGCGAGGAGCTTCAGAAGGGCTTACTCTCCAATCACAAATTGACTTCTCCTCCAGTTTCCTCTACATCAGGGGTCTCAAATTCCACTCATGGAGGCTCACTGCGTTTGCTGGCTTTTCATGTTCTCCTCCACAGCAGGGCTTAATTTAGGTCACTGATTGGCAAAAGAGTCCACACACCTGGTTTCACGGGGCTTACATTGGCTGCTGATTGAAAGGAAATCACAAAAACCAACAGTCTGAATCTCCGGGACTTTGAGTTTGAGACCCCTGCTCCAGGTCAGATGCAGAGAATTCAGACCGTTTTCCTCCACAGTAAAAAGGAAACCTATTTGCTTAATGCTACATCTTCAGAAAACATGAACTGCACTGTGAATAGCACAGACCTGGTGAACAACTCTGGGGTAACGTCACGGGAGCTTCTGCACTTCCACACGGAAGGTCAGTGAGGTCCGTAAGTATTTGGACAGGGACACGGATTTTAAGGACTGTAATTCCTACACGTTTCACTCCATATGGATAAACAGTAAATATCCTCAGATTAAAGTGTGGACTGTCGGCTTTTAATTTGTGGGCATTCACATCGATATGGAATGAACCGTGTAGGAATTGCAGCCCTTAAAATTTGTGTCCTTGTCCAAATACTTATGGACCTCACTGTACGTACTGAAGGAGATGGTGTTGTTCCACCAGCAGCCCGATGCGGTGTGCTCAGGGAGGGCGGTTTGTATGAGTGCGGCAGTTGATGTATGGTTGTGAATGCTCGACGCAGCTGTTCGTGGGGGGCTGGGGGCAGGCTGGGCTTAAGGTGTCCCACACCTGCGCCTACGGACCCACAACGCAGATCATTTTGTGGGGTGTTTGGAGGAGGAGAAAGACCATTAGACCAGACTCATTACACCAGACTCACTTGAATGAAAAATGAACCCTGTCAGGAGACTGGGGGCTGAATTTACCCCACTACCACTGGGCTAACAGAACATCCATTTTGTAACGCTGCGTCATCCCTGCTCCGTCCATAAATTACTATTCATAATGAAAGTGTCCAGGTCATGTTTGCCCTTGCTTTCAAACGACGGCAACCTTTTAACCCAGATTAGCAGTGTACTGCCTAGCAAACACCGTGCAGCCAACGACTGAAACAGATTCAGGGTTTTCCAAACCTGCCATCGGAGTTCCGTAGCAATGCTAATTACAGTAATTTCCACTAATCTAGTGATGATAAGAGTCATTACTCCATAAGCATTTATCACCCTTGAATTGGTGACCTACTTTGAAGCGAAAGTTTATAAAATACTTTTTCCTATCCTACATCCGTACTGAAGTTCTTTGTTCAGACTGTAATTAGCAACTGCAAGTTAACCAAAACAGAATTATATAACCTAAAGATGAGGGTCAGTCACCATGCCCTTCTGTTACTTTACCTTTTGCGTGCTTGAACAGAACATACACACACACAGGAACTCACATACACACATACAGGAACTCACGCACACACACACACACACACACACACACACACACACACACACACACACACACACACACACGCACGCACACACACATACAGGAACTCACTCACACACATACACACACACAGGTGATACCTCAGTGTATGACAGTAGGGGGAGAGGAGAGGTCCTGCCACCTGCCTGTCTTAACTGAGTTCACAGTCAGTAAAGCAAATGAAGTCCGGGTGGCTGTAGGTCTCTTGCTGAAGCCACGCGGGAGAAGTGCCGATGGCGGGTGGGTCGCAGGGCCAGGGGAGGGGTTCTGCACGGTGACAGCCCCCCCACCCCACCCCGCAGGTCTGACCCACAATAATTCCTTGGCAACGCCGACGCTGACAGGAGCAGCTGCACTTCCTAAGCGAGATGGATGAAATTTTCATAACTATTTCCCTCAAGTTACTCTTCACCTTCAGGATAATTTATGACCCGCTCAGAAGCCTGGAAGAGACAATATGCTTTGCCGTAAAAATTAACTGTAACAGTCTTGTAGGTTATAATTAACAACGGCGAAGAGGGGGAGGGAGACAAACCGGGGGTGACCGTGTGGCGTAACTGATGGCGGTGCGGGGCGAATCACGGGGAGATAACAGTATGATCACCCCGCACGTCACATCGGAGAGGTCCAGGCTCCTGAGTGCTAATCACCAGTCAGCCTTTGCTCCCCGCACCAGTGTCCCAGTCCTTGGGCGTGCCTCAAGACCAGGATTAAGTGCGCTCTTTTGCGTGAGGTCTTTCTGTATGCAGACAGACGCTGTATCCTATGTAAGACCATGATGTGCATTTGCTTCAACTGCTTTCTCACTCAACAGACCAGAAGCAGATCACACTCTGTGAGCAGATCACACTCAGTGAGCAGATCACACTCTGTGAGCAGATCACTCTCTGTGAGCAGATCACTCTCTGTGAGCAGATCACACTCAGTGAGCAGATCACTCTTTGTGAGCAGATCACACTCAGTGAGCAGATCACACTCTGTGAGCAGATCACACTCAGTGAGCAGATCACACTCTGTGAGCAGATCACACTCAGTGAGCAGATCACACTCAGTGAGCAGATCAGACACAGTGAGCACTTTATTGGGTAGACCTGCACACCGGCTTGTTAGTGCAGATATTTAATCAGCCAATCGTGTGGCAGCAACTAAATGCATAAAAGCATGCAGATGTGGTCAAGAGGTTCAGCTGTTGTTCAGACCAAACGTCAGAAAGGGGAAGAAATGTTATCTAAGTGACTTTGATCGTTGAATGATTGTTTGTGCCAGACTGGGTGGTCTGATCTCCTGGGATTTCAGTCACTAGAGTTTGCAGAGAATGGTGCAAAAACAAAAAAACATCCAGAGAGCAGCAGTTCTAAGGAGAAGGGCCAGACTGGTGGAAGGTGACAGTAACGCAAATAACCAGGCATTACAACAGCGATATACAGAAAAGCATTTCTGCAGAACCACGCAGGAATGAAATAGAACAAAAAAATGTATTTCCTCATAATCCAAAAATACGATGTAACAAAAGCAAAAGGCAAAAAAACTCATGAACCTAAATTATTCATTGGTCCTCAAAAATGTTATGTTTTTAAAATTTTATTTACACGTGTACAACTTTACAGCAACATTTACCATTTAGCAACATCTATCACTTGAAAACAGCCGGGAATTGAATGTGTCCTAAACTCTGAGCTTCAATTAAAGGTAAGACTTTCTTTACAGCCTGTTGAGTGCATTGTCAAATGAAATTCCTTTTTTTTTAATTAAAAAAATAACATTGCATGTGTTTTTAAGTGCAGATTAAGGATATATGTTGAGCGGTTAATGACGTTGACATTAATCACCCCTGACCACAGCAACCTTTTTTCCCCGTAGCTCTTTTTTTGTTGTGAAACAGTAACTGTGTGAAGAGCTCCAGGTGACGGTGCTGGATCTCCCTGACGCAGGTGTGCGCCCGCGAGCAGGGTGACCCCAGGTCCCGCACGTTTCTCAGTCTGCGCTGACAGTGATCATTTAACGTTACCGCCCGCAGGTCTCCCCTGACAACTGCAGAATGCGCACGGCAATAACCGCGCGGGACACTGACGAACCCGTCGCCTCCGGTGACAGCAACATGGCCGATCGATGTTCGACACCGTCTGGCTTTCCATAGCACCCAGCCGGGGACAGACCGCAGCTAATTACGCAAATGAAGCCTGGTTGAGGCGTTAGCGGTTAGCGGTTGAGGCATTAGCGGTTTAGGCGTTAGCGGTTGAGGCGTTAGCGGTTTAGGCGATAACTGCACACTGTCTTTACTGTCCCCAGCACTGTGTGTGATAACTGCACACTGTCTTTACCGTGGGGCCACCCCCAGCACTGTGTATGATAACTGCACACTGTCTGTACTGTCCCCAGCACTGTGTGTGATAACTGCACACTGTCTTTACTGCCCCCAGCACTGTGTGTGATAACTGCACACTGTCTTTACCGTGGAGCCACCCCCAGCACTGTGTATGATAACTGCACACTGTCTGTACTGTCCCCAGCACTGTGTGTGATAACTGCACACTGTCTTTACTGCCCCCAGCACTGTGTGTGATAACTGCACACTGGCTTTACCGTGGAGCCACCCCCAGCACTGTGTATGATAACTGCACACTGTCTGTACTGTCCCCAGCACTGTGTGTGATAACTGCACACTGTCTTTACCGTGGAGCCACCCCCAGCACTGTGTATGATAACTGCACACTGTCTGTACTGTCCCCAGCACTGTGTGTGATAACTGCACACTGTCTTTACCGTGGAGCCACCCCCAGCACTGTGTATGATAACTGCACACTGTCTGTACTGTCCCCAGCACTGTGTGTGATAACTGCACACTGTCTTTACCGTGGAGCCACCCCCAGCACTGTGTATGATAACTGCACACTGTCTGTACTGTCCCCAGCACTGTGTGTGATAACTGCACACTGTCTTTACCGTGGAGCCACCCCCAGCACTGTGTATGATAACTGCACACTGTCTGTACTGTCCCCAGCACTGTGTGTGATAACTGCACACTGTCTTTACCGTGGAGCCTCCCCCAGCTCATGCATACAAACATGCAAACAAACAGACGCAAGATACAGAGATACACCACACATGTACACACATAGATAAATACACAAACAAAGACCTATACGAGAGCACAAACGCACACATGCAGAAATACAAACACGCACCAATGCGCACAAGCAGGCACACACACATACAGAAGTGCTTACACACACATACACCTTCTAAATTGAGCGGAAAAGCACACATTTGTTTGTTCACGCAAGCAAAAACCAGGCAAACAAACACAGAAGCACACACACGTAACAGCACTTCGCCCAAGCGACACGGTAAAAACGTGCCTGGAAAGCTACACGAAAACTGTCATCTTGCTGGGGGAACCTTAGCCTAGCATGTTCTTTGCCTTCTTCTTTGTTTCGTTGGAAGATGAACTCCTCTGTCACTGGGACACTCGTACTTGATTCACTGAGTCTGACTGCTTCCCCTTTTCACAGGCCTGACGGCTGGCCTTCCGTCACCTCCTCCTCTCCCCCTGAGCCTCCACTCTCCCCGCCCCCGGACCCTGTAAACTGTTAACGGTCCCCAAGAACGGCGCACGTTACAGCCCCGATCTGACTGCCAGCCTCTCTTACAGAGAGACGGAAAGAAAGAAAGAGAGAAAGGGAGAAAGAGAGAAAGAAAGGCTGCAGAGCGAAGCAGATGGGCCGGTTTCACAGTCCGTTTGTTAAACGCAATGGTCCGGGCCCCTCCCCCTGCCCCACCGCCCCGCACCCTAAAGCCCCACTCCTTAAAGCCCCGTGTAATTTGGTCATAATTTTCATTATCACATAACGACCTCAGGAGGCCTACAGCACACGGTCGGCACAGAGAACTGGCAGCTGCTCTCTGTAGTTCTTGCTCGCCGGTGGCGGTACCGCGCGTGCGTAGAGACCCGGCCGGTGCTTTTCGGGCGGTCAGAGCGGGGTCACTGTTGCGGGGCGCAGAGTGTCGGGTGGGGTGGGGGGGATGTGCAAGGCCGGCTAAGTGGCTTTTCTGAAAGGTCTCAGGAATCCGTCCGTCAGTTGTCCGTCACCTTGCTGATCTCTCGCGCCGTGTGCGGACCCCTCTGTGAGACCCACCCCGCTTACACCCCGCCCAAAAACCCCACCCTGGACCACCAGCCCAGATTCCATCTAACCCCAATGTGCCACACTCTAACGTGACAATTAGGAATATCTTTCATTATCTTTTCATTTAATAGTAATACAGTAATAAACCTCAGTCTGCCATGTAAGTAACGAAGTGTTGGCAGGAAAGCAAAGGTGCTCTATTGTTTTTCTGTGGAAAGGCATTGTGGGTAGTTATGGGCTGGTGTGGAGACAGGCCTGTCCAGGCCTTCGGGCACAAGGCAGCACCACCTCGCTTCAGGAAATGAGCGCCGCCCTTTTAGCTCCCTACATTCCCGCACTCAGCCCCTACGTTTACCTCCTCCAGTCAAACACAGAGCACAGAGCTTAACCTTTACCTCCTCAGAATGAGCACCACTCAAATGAATATGTAAGCCTTAAATTGACGGAAGAACGGGTGAGACACATGCACCTACGATAACCATGCTCATGAATGTTCTGAGCTTGTGCAGAACCTAGAGTCCTGAAACAAACTTAACGGCGGTCTTGTCTTAACTTGTGTTATTTACTTGTGTTATTAGGTTGATACCTTTGCACTTTGTTGTCTGTCGCTCTGGATAAGAGCGTCTGCCTAATGTAATGTAATGTAGTGTAGTGTAATGATGGGATCGCAGTGTGATGTGTGATGGGTCAGGGCATCGGGGCGTCCAGCGGGCCTACCTGTCCCTCCAGGTCTGCCTCTGCTCCTGCCGGTCGGTCAGGGCGGCGAGCAGGGTCTCAGCCACCTCCCTCCGGCGCTCCTCCGAGCTCCCCTCATCCTCTGCGGCCGCCAGGGCCAGCTGGGTCTGCAACAGAGAGGAGCCGGCAGGTCAGACCGGTCCCCGAGTCAGACCTGCATCTTCACTCAAAAAGGCTATTTTCTCATTTTCTCAAGTTTAAAAAAATATTTCATCTGAAATACAGATGTTCAATCTATGCAACAAATTTTTTTTTCACGAGATGCATTTTATTTACCCCCTTGCCCACAGACGAAGATATAGATGTTTCCATCTCCAAAAAATCCAAAAATCATAAAATCTTTGCACCCTCGTTTGGCAACTGCCCAAGCGCTTATCATTGGTTGAAGTGTTGAGTTCAGATGACGAGGTATTAAGTTACACACTGAAGCGCTTGTGTTTTGCTTGTCTTGGAGTCGACAGGCAGGAAGTGCGCTTGGACCTGCGGCAATGTATATTTTTGTGTATTTCCCACTAAACCAGGGACATCAAGATGAAATGCTGGAGGGCTGCTGTGTCTTCTGGTTTTCCATGCGTTCCTTAAGTGCTTCATTGAAAAGAGTCTAAGAGAGTCTACACACCTCTCCAAAGCGTTAAATGGCCCACCATTGAAAGGAAATGACCAAAGGGCTGCAGAGACTGTAAGCCTCCAGAGACTGTAAGCCCCCCTCTCATAGAGCCCCAAATTCCCTGGGGGTATTCCGGCCTCCAGGACTGGAGTTTCAGACCCCTGCGCTAAAAAAGCCAGGCGGCCGCAGGACGGGTCATGAGACACCGGTGCTGATAGCACCTCCGTGCTCTAACAAATTCAGGTCCTGTTACAGACTCGAGTGACCCAAAGCATTTCACTGGCACCCTTCCCTTCTCTCGGCATGTCTCAAATACACACCACCCCTCAACATGGCAGGCCTCATAATTCAATAGACTGCATATGGTACACCCCCCCTCCCCATATCAGATCGTTTTCAGATCTAGTGATTATGTAGAAATACAGTTTAGATTTTTCTTGGCCCTCGTTGATCGGAACCAAATTCCGGCTTATCTCTGCAAAGGGACAGATCACATTCAGGGTTTTCTTTATTTCTGTATGTTTTTCAATATCTTTTCAGCTCGAAGCGTATGTTTTCAATTGACCCAGACAGTTTGGTCTGCGTTGAAGGATATCTTAGATATTTAGAGAAGCCTCTGACAACCTGCCAACTGTACAGTGGCTGGTATAAAGCATTTTTCTGGTTTCTTGGGTTAAAGCAAGAACATCCACTTCCAGTAACTCCAGGGCAGCTGCTGGAGGAAGGCTTCCAGAAGTCATACATGTGTACATTACCCGATTATTTCTCAAAAAATTAGGTTTAATCTAATATCGTTAACCCTGTAGAGAACTGTTTCCTGTTGCGCATGCAAACTGAGACTGTGGTATTCATGGAACGAAGTGCAGTGCACTCTCAGAAATAAAGGTACGAAAAGTGCCTAAAAAGGTACAAATGCTCGTCTCTGGGGCGGTAGGGACATGGGTACATATAATAGGAGCAATCCTAGCCAGAAATACATACTTAATTTGTACCTTTTTTTTGCTTGGAAAACTCATTTGCCTACTCATTTATACCCAAAGAGAACATTACTGTACTTTCAGGCTCATTTGGGAAATTTGATCCAAAAGAGTACCTTCACTGTTTTTTGTACTAGCAAGATACAAAAACAAATATCTAATTTAATAAACATTATAAATAACATAAATAAACATATTAAACTATCTGTTCGTACAGCCTCTGGAAATATGAAGTTGCTGTTTGAGTATATTCTAGAGCACTGGTGTCAAACTCCAGTCCTGGAGGGCCGCAGTGTCTACAGGTTTTTGTGGTTTCCTTTCAATCAGCAGCCAATTAAGGCCTTGAGAACAAGGTGTGTGGACTCATTAGCCAATGAAAGACTTAGAAACATATCTCTCGTGCTGAAACACACCAAACACCAGCAGACACTGCGGCCCTCCAGGACTGGAGTTTGACACCCCTCCTCTGGAGTATATTTGCCGTTATAAGTATATTTTCTCGCTTTATACCACAAAACCCCAAAGGTCCCTGTACCAGTAATCGCAAATCCAGCAGGTCATCAGAACGCTCTGTCAGTATCGAATATATTCTCTGTGGCACTTAAAACATTGGGCCATCTGAAGAATTTTATAAATAAAATACACAAACACTGAAATAACATAAAATATTTCTTTTCCTTTTTCAAGCCAATTTGGATCTGTTATTCTCTATTATGAAGTGGTATAACAGAAATAATATAGCAGGCTGTACATTTGTACTGGGGCCAGTGAGAAAGAGCTATCTGTCAATGGAGATGACAGCTTTCACCACAACACTGTTATTTTTAGCATAAACCTAATCTGCTAACATTCAGAGAGCCAGAATCCAGCCCCGCGCCACTCTGAGTGCCACGCTGCCACCAGCCTCAGGGAATGTCAGCCTCAGTCTGAGTACAGGTGGAGCGGTTTGAAGATGTGAACATCATCGTTTAGAATTTATTCTTTTTATTTTAGCACCCACTAACTAGCTGTAGCCACAGAAAATACTGAAAGTTCCCTACGTTTTTTCAGAAACTAGCTGTAGCCAGAGAGAATACTGAAAGTTCCCTACGTTTTTTCAGAAACTAGCTGTAGCCAGAGAGAATACTGAAAGTTCCCTACGTTTTTTCAGAAACTAGCTGTAGCTAGAGAGAATATTGAACGTTCCCTACATTTTTTCAGTAACTAGCTGTAGCCACAGAGAATACTGAAAGTTCCCTACGTTTTTTCAGTAACTAGCAGTAGCTACAGAGAATACTGAAAGTTCCCTACATTTTTTCAGTAACTAGCTGTAGCCACAGAGAATAATGAAAGTTCCCTACGTTTTTTCAGTAACTAGCTGTAGCCACAGAGAATACTGAAAGTTCCCTACATTTTTTCAGTAACTAGCTGTAGCCACAGAGAATACTGAAAGTTCCCTACGTTTTTCCAGTAACTGGCTGTACCCACAGAGAATACTCAAAGTTCCCTACGTTTTTCCAGTAACTAGCTGTAGCCACAGAGAATACTGAAAGTTCCCTACGTTTTTCCAGTAACTAGCGGTAGCCACAGAGAATACTGAAAGTTCCCTACGTTTTTCCAGTAACTGGCTGTACCCACAGAGAATACTCAAAGTTCCCTACGTTTTTCCAGTAACTAGCTGTAGCCACAGAGAATACTGAAAGTTCCCTACGTTTTTCCAGTAACTAGCGGTAGCCACAGAGAATACTGAAAGTTCCCTACGTTTTTCCAGTAACTGGCTGTACCCACAGAGAATACTCAAAGTTCCCTACGTTTTTCCAGTAACTAGCTGTAGCCACAGAGAATACTGAAAGTTCCCTACGTTTTTCCAGTAACTAGCTGTAGCCACAGAGAACACTGAAAGTTCCCTACGTTTTTCCAGTAACTAGCGGTAGCCACAGAGGCTCTTGCCTCCGATCTGTGCTGAAGTCCCTCATTGCTGCTCATTAGCACTGACCGGGCGATGGACCTCTCGGCGCTGGGCAGGGCTGTAAGCACCAGAGCAGCGCTTGCAGTGGGGGACAGAGGGTGGGATGGAGGCCTTTCAGGATCCTGAGGTGAGGGGGTGGAGAGGGGCGTTTGACACCCCTGTGATTGAGGGCCCGCCCTTTCAACCCAAACTACGGCGAGAGAGCTGTCGACAGCCACAGACCGCCATCAATTACGTCAAACCCAAAGCGGGGAGCCCATGCAGGCCGGAATATATGAAGTGTAAAACATTAGTAAAAATGTGTTTGGAGCACGGGGGGGTGCGGAGGGAGGGAGGGAGGGGATGTCACCTCCAGAAAGGGACAGCTGACAGGGTTGGTCGTCCCCAACAAGCGATTATGTCTGGAGGCACTGTGCGTGGCAAACCAGGCCGGGGCTTTTGTGCCCGGAGCCATAGTCCATCTTTAGCCCAACTGTTGCCTGCATGGCTGAACATATGCTTTCTGCGAGGGAACTCAAGCAGAATCAGGAGCCTCTGTTGTTGTCCTTTTTGGCGCGCAAGAAAAAATCTGTTCGGGTCACAATCAAACGGGCCCCCGAAAAAGGGCTTCACGCCCACTGGAAGCCTGGCTGCGAGAGGAACAGACACATTTATTATTTAATGGTGAAAGCACACACTTTGAATGAGCTCTACAGATGTTGCCCTGACCTAACTGTGGGAGCCCGCAGCATGCTGGCTAAGCCAAACGCGCTCTCACCCGATCGAGTCAAATTTTACAAACTGCTGCTGCCAATCGATTTCGGAGCCTGTGAGTTATTCACTACATTCTCTCCACATCCCTTTCAAAATACAGGAGAAGCGTTTTGATCAATGCTAATAGTGTCAGAGACTCTCCTGCTATGGAAGGATTTAAATGGTTTTTTCATTGTTTTTTTTCTTGCACTTGGAAGAATGGCTTTAAAATTCCTTCCGGTGCCTTCAATCTTTTAAAAACCTGTAACTTCCTATAACAACTCTAAAGTAACAATTTTAAAATACAAGCTTACAAATAGTTCTCGATTGCCAAAGATTATTGAAAATGGACTGCAAAAACAATGCCGTCAGCCGTATTAATGACTGCACTATTTGGTATAAAGAGATCTGAAGCAGGCATTGTTTATGTAGTACGGGTGTGAACTCTGCTCGTAAGCATCACAGCGTTGCTTTAAAGGTGATATGAGAGGTTTAGTTAAGAGGAACGCAGTGGGTCAAGAGAGTAAAACTCTTTTTTTCCCCTCAAAGTACTCTGCCCATTGTGGGCGAGAATGAAATGGAGTTTGCGCTTGGATGCACAAGGCTAATACTAAACAACTGCTCTATGGAGCCGTCTTTGTGGCCTCCCTACAATGAGTTATTTAAGCCCGGCTGAGACCTCTGTCCATGTCCTCCCTCTTGTATACCACTCCAATACACATTAACGCAAACAAAAGGCGTCGCGTTTAAATTGTAACCATGCGATGGGGTCATGCATGCGACCCCCACCCCCTCCTCTGGCCCTCTCCCTGCTTGGTGAAGGGCCACTTGGTGAAGGGCCACTTGACACTAAAAACAAGTGTCTGTGGCGCTCCCCGAGAGTCCGGGACAATGGCGAAACGTTCCGGGGGCCGCGGCACACAGATGCCAGGGGTCGGTGTAGTGTGACCTCCCCCCAGGGCCGTCGTGACCGGACCGGATGCAACGGGACCACGAGAATTAAGGCAAGGCTTTTCTCCCCCTCTCGCTCGCCCAGACAGTATGCTAGCGCTCTCGCCCCGCCCAGACAGGATGCTGAAAAGCCGCAAGCGAAGGAAAAGGTGTCCCTGCGTTAAAAAAACCCGCCATTTATTTGATTTATCATGAGCCCGTTATCGCACGCAAACCAGGATTAATGAGAGCTGTGCTCTCACTGAACACTT
Source organism: Conger conger (assembly GCF_963514075.1). Taxonomy (NCBI): domain Eukaryota; kingdom Metazoa; phylum Chordata; class Actinopteri; order Anguilliformes; family Congridae; genus Conger; species Conger conger. The sequence goes on along the minus strand of NC_083765.1, from coordinate 49,070,112 downwards.
TATTAGGTAGACCTGCACACCAGATTGTTAAAGCAAATATTTACTCAGCCAATCATATAGCAGCAACTAAATGCATAGAAGCATGCGGACATGGCCGAAGGTTCAGCTGTTTTCAGACCAAATGACAGAACGAGTGACTTTGACCGTGGAATATCTCAGAAATGCCTGATCTCCTGGGATTTTCATGCACACGAGTCTCTAGCGTTTGCAGATAAGAGACTCTCGCAAAAACAAAAACCATCCAGTGAGCAGCAGTTCTGCAGGCAAAAACACCGTGTTGATGAGAGACGTCAGTGGAGAAGAGGCAGGCTGGTCAAAGCTGACAGGAGGGCGACAGCAGCCAACACATAACCAGCAATAAGACCTATAAGTCTAAAGAATTCATTATTCTGCACTGAATCTCACATAGTTCACTTGTTTTTGCCAAATTCAAGCATTTTTCTCAATACTGTAAGGCAGTGGTCACCAACCCTGGTCCTGGAAGTCTACTGGGTCTGGTGGTTTTTGTGCTGAGTAATGAAAACCAGCAGGCCCCCATTTTGTCCAGGGCCAGGGCTGGTTTATTGGGCATCACAGTGCAGAGAGACAGGAGGAATGGGAGAGAGGGAGAGGGAGAGGGAACGACATGCCAGAAAGGCCCTGCGGCCAGATCCAGATCTATCGCCAACAACTAAACATCTTATGACAAGAATACTACCAATAAAGTAAAGGTAACGTTTTCAGAGAAACATTTTTTAACTGTCATTAAACGGTAAATGGTTGGAATTTATATAGCGCCTTTATCCAAAGCGCTGTACAATTGATGCTTCTCATTCACCCATTCATACCACACACACACACACACACACACACACACACCGACGGCGATTGGCTGCCATGCAAGGCACCAACCAGCTCATCAGTGCAGTCATTCTGTTCATTCCTCCTGGGTCTGCAGGCCAGGCCTCCGTTTAAAAGGCTGTGACATGTAATGTCCTCATTAGCTGAAGTGGCTGAAAACAGCAGTGGCTGCAGTAACAGCGGTATTTGCATGGGTGAATTTGTGAGGCAGACACCCGGGGCGGTTTACACAGCTCGCGCTTTGCATAACACAAATTCAACTTTTACTCAGTTCCTCTGAGCAGGATGTAGGTTCTGAGGGCGATGCAGCAGGACAAACAGAGGTTTTTTAGGGGAAGGTAAAGATGCACCTGAAGCCAAAGCCTTTTTCAGGTTAAATCCGGCTCGCGTGATGAAGGAAAGGAGAGGGGCGGAGGCGTTCGGCTGCACCAGGCTGCCCTGAGCGCTGTCCTTCCTCCGCTCTCCGACCAGCTTTGCATCTGCCTCCTCTCCTCTCCACACCTCCCTCTCCATCAGCACACCCGTCACCAGCACATCGGAGATTTTAACCCCTACCCCAGTAATCGGCCCAAGCCTTCCGTTCCCTTCCCGCATCCATACAGAATAATTCCACACTCCGAGAAAAAACTAGGTATTATATTACACTGAGCACTTTATCAGGTTTTCATTAGACCTATTTTTAGACTTATTAAGTCTTCTACTGCTGTAGCCTATCCACTTAGAGGTTTGATGTGTTGTTTGCTCAGAGATGCTCTTCTGCATACCACAGTTGTAATGTTGTGTGGTTGTTTGCGTTACTGTCACCTTCCTGTCAGCTTTGACCAGCCATTCTCCTCTGACATATCGCATTAAAAACGTGTTTCTGTCTAGAGACAGCGTGAAAATCCCAGGAGATCAGGCGTTTCTGAGATACTCAAACCACCCTGTCTGCCTCCAACAATCATTCCACAGTCAAAGTCACTTAGATCACATTTTTCCACAATTCTGATGGTTACAATTCCACAATTAACTGAAGCTCCTGACCCATATCTACATGATTTTATGCATTGCACTGCTGCCACACGATTGGCTGATCCAATAATCGCATCAATAAGTAGGTGTTCCTAATGAAGTGCTGAGTGAGTGTATTTAGCTGACACATTTATCCAAAGCCACTTACAGTTGATTAGACAAAGCAGGGGCCAATCCCCCTGGAGCAATGTGGGTTTGAGGGCCTTACTCAAGGGCCCAACAGCTGTGGCTACACTGGGGCTTGAAACACCAACCTTCCAGGTCCCAGTCAAGCACCTTAGTCACAAAGCCATAGATGTGAATAAGAGGGTATAAACGCTAGTCACTGGGCTGGTATCATATAAGTACAAAAGATCCCTTAGCCAGCAACACATAATTCCCTTGTACCTTTCTTATTAGTACCCAATAATGTACTCTCAGGGTACATTTGTAAAATCCTTACAGGACAGAAACGCAGCGCCGCGGTCTCTGTATTTCTTAGAGTGTACCATCGCTCTGCCTGCTGTGATTTCCTGTTCGGTCCACCGTTGCCCTAATGCCCCACTCAGAACACACGGTTAAGATGCTGGGAGGGTCGTGGCAGGGCCAATCAGAGGAAAGCGGAGGAGTGGCCCGGCGCCGGGTGCCTGTCTCAGAACCGGAGCGGCACTGCGCTAATCCCGCCATCTGGGCCACACGGAGCAGCCTGTCTGAGGGGCCGCCACAGACACCTGTCTGGGCTTAACAGAAAACAATTAGGCCTGGATGAAAGTTAGGCAGTAATCGCATGCTAAGCAAGATAATGACTATTGTCAGCGGTAAAGGGTGAGCAATAATGGCAAATTAGTCCCTGGTAATGAACGACTTTGAGTTTAGTCTCTTCTGACTGGCACTACACAGGCAAGGTGCAGGAGGTTCCCGCCCTGAATAATGTGATTTGCCTTTGCTGTGGTTCTTCTAAACTGGCTTGTAATTCCTTTGTACTGTTTTAAAGGATGCTATCTTCCACTTTAGAGGACTTATCTGGCTAATCACATGGCTGATGGGGGGGGGGAACTAAACCTAATAAAGCTGCTAATTGGATAAGGGGGATCAGACATTATAGGCGCTCGTTTGTTTCCAAGAAAAAAATCATTCAAAGCCTGTCTGCGGCACTGGAAATGCTGTGAGAATTCAGACAAGTTATGTTTCACATTACATTTACGCAAATCGTTTGGGGTGAAATCTTATATGACAAAACATAATAAGTATTTTATAGCAATCTTACAGTTAACCCCTTCAGTCTCAGTTTTTTGGGGGTTTTCAGCTGGCAACTTTCAATCACTATGGTAACAGATATACCGTTTCAAACTCACGGTTCTATCTGTATAACCTATTTTAAGATGCCCTTGCTTTAGTGACAACAGAACCTTATTTTGTAACAGGTGGGTGTGAGGGCACCTCATCTTCTCTGCATTTTGGAAATACACATAAAACATTTTTTGTGACTTCCTTTGGAGGAGTTCCAAGGAATCTCTTGTCTGAGTGAATATTTCTGAGGAAGACAGTGAAAACAATGTTGACAACATAACAGAGGGAATTTTCAGTGACGTAACCCCATTTTATATAGGGGAGCACCTAAATATATTCTCAAAATATTTTATATACTTTATATGTTCAGTATGCTTATAAATAAGGAGCCGGCCTGCTTTTGAATAATACAGAGCATGAGAAATTATGGAATGTGTTTAACTTGCGGATGGGGGTTGGATATTTCATAAGAACTTCAATCAATGGACCTCAATTAATATATTAGTATACAAGATGTTATTATTGTCATTATTTTACTTATTCTTTACGATCTTCTTGACCGGTAGCTGCAAGCAGAGGGAGTTTGGGACAGAGAGGTAGGGGAGGGTGACAGGCAAGTGCTGAATAGTTCAATCAGCAAAATGCAGCATTTTACACCTCATAAGACCCATACTATTATTGAGTTTCCATGTGTCTTTTTGGAGTCTCCAAATGTCTTTTTTGGGAAAACTGCCTAGACATAGATTTAAAAAACCATGCAGAATACTGTGACTTGGCTCCATTGTGTTTCTAAGTGCACAAGCCGCAGTTAGAATAATCTGTATCCAGTCAAAAACAGAAAATCTTTTCAGTGAGAGAAAAAAAAAAAACTTCCACTTTCACTGTGTTTGAGCTTCTGTAACTTTGTTTCAGTAATATTTGGAGTAATTCTGACTCTTGAAAAACAAATCCCAAAGGATTAACGTTCAGAAGAGATTGTGCCTGTAGTCAAAAGGATTCAAGAATAGTATTTTATTTTATTTTGGGTATGTCACTTTTAAGCTTGTGCCAATAAAATGGGCGATACTTAAGGGGTTAATAAATGCTATGGTGTGAAATTGTGTCCATTTAAACCGATATTTCTCACCTATTTAGTACCAGTTAAGTACACCTACCACATGAAAACAACTGCTAATGGCTTGACTCATTCCCCCAAACTTAACATTCAGCAGTCATCCAGATGATTCAGCAGCATTAAACACAATTATCACCGAGTGCGATCACCGAATGCGTAGGAGCAAACAACCACCGTTTACCAAATACCGAAGCAACACCGCCGCCGAATCAGAGCAGTTAGGGGCGGAGCACTGCCGCGACATGACTGAGGTGGTATCGAACCGGTACTGCCGTGCGGGAGACGGGTCTGTTTACGGAAGCCTTGAGAAGCAGGGACCCAAAGTGAACCATTAAAAGGGTTAAGGGGGGAGAGAGACCTAAAGTGTCGCCCGCCGGCTTGCTTTGATGCTCTTGTAGATATTGTCACAGAATGTATCCTCCGTAGAATTCCATTCACTACCTCTGTCGCAAGGTACAAAACAGCAAGCTGTAGTGGCTTTAGGAAACACAAGTGTTATTTTCCTTTCTGCTAGTGCTGTATCTGTGCGTGAAATTCTCTAAAGGGGTTTAAGTGTTTACCCAGAACACTATCAGCCGCCTCCTAAAATTCTGCTTATCCTGTTGAATGAGCACTTCAAAGAGAATTGCAAATACCTTTGCCTATGACTTTTGTAGCATTCTCCACGTCTGTCCTTCTTTGCATTTCTACATTTTCAAACCACAAATGTCGTATTAATGTAACCTGTATTATCGGTGGCATAGTTCCTCTTAAAGTGGCTAACGACAATAATCTTTCAGTAATTTCTCTTAGTCACAACAGCCTAAACGGGCGCGGCACCTGAAGCAGCGCGTAAACGCAGCGCTGAAATAATTAACCTCTGGATTAAACCTTTTCCATACTGCTCGTTGTTATAAGACAGACTGAGACCCCACAACAGTGACAGAGAAGGACAAATGATTGTTCCTTGAGAAATGTTCAGATAAGGGAAAAATGCCATAATTACCAACAAAAGTGTAAATAATTTGCGGCCTAATTTGCAAGCGAATTCGATTTAACTGTCATGCACGTGAGCAGTGAAATTAAATTAAATATAAATGCAACAAAACAAACGGCTTAAAATGCATGAATGCAACGGTATTACCCCCAACATGTTCCTAATTTCTTCAGAACCCCCATGCCTTATGACAAACGCCGCAAAACAGCATCAAATAAACCTTTCAAACAAAACGCTCTCAAAAATTATTACTGGGACACAAACGTTGAAACGTTTTTCAAAACACACAATACGCGGATCCATTTTATCCACGCGCACACACAGACGTCGGCTAGTCATACGCGCGCGCGCGCACACACACTCTGAACTCCAATGAAACTGATACACTTTAATAATTGGATTCCTGGCTCTGACCTGCTGAAGTCAATAAAGGTTATTAAGGCCAATTGCTGTCTAAATACATTACAGCTACAGTAAACTGTCTGTTGGAGGCCGAGTATTTCATCGCCGATATGATAATTCATTCCCTGTCCTGCCTGTGTCTGCACTCTGCCATACAAAACCTGATTGGATTTCCTTAACCTTTCGTGCTTCGATCAAACGGGCTCACATTGCAATAACATTTAAACTGACCCCTTCAACTCAGTCAATAATCTAATCAGTTATCGATGCCGACCTTGCCAGCCAGTGTGTAATTATACAGGCGTGTCTGCGAGCATCTGAAATTGCTCTTGAATAATTCTATTAATGCTGAGGATAAACTGGCCATCAGGTGCAGCGATTATCTCTACATGTTTTAATCTCGCACACAGAAAAATAAATAGCCCTACACCCCTCGGTACTTCGTATTAAGTAGTGTACACGAGTACATTCGCGCGTTTATTGTGTGTAAATTAATATTGTTGAAATGTGCTGAAAATATTTTCATCTTTTGCTCGGCATTTGTGCCTGTCAAACAGGGAACAACTGAAATCTCCTTGCATCCCATTATTTTTTGAAGTTGCTTTGTGAGCGACCACAAATAAAGTCACAGAAAGTGCATACATTAGTGTCACTACATTCCAGGCGAGGAAAAAAGACCACTTCTATTTTTGATCGCCCCCCCCCCCCCCCCCCCAAAAAAAAAAAACGTCACAAAGCCCACGCCAGTCCGCGTTTAAAATATTCTGCATAAGCCTGTCTCTCTCCCCTTTGTCAGCCGGGCTAAAGCTATTCATTGTTGGTAGTTTAAATAAATGTCAGTTTTGTAAGGTCTGTGCGATAGCACGCCCTGGGAGACAGAGGCCCCGTCCGCCGCGTCCGCTAACAGCTTCTCCACGCCGCCCCTTCCACATCACAGGAGACGGAATCCTTTATACCGCCAGCCTTTTACCCCAAAAGCTAAGCATGCACGCCTCCTTTCAAATGGAAACGAAGAGACGGAAACTCACTCCGCCCGGTTATCTTGATGTCGTACTCCCGATAGCGCCTCAAATTCTCTCCCCTATTTAACGAAAATACAAACATTTGAATAACCTTTATTTTTTTGTCCACACCGTACCCCCCGTCTCATCACTTTATATTTCTATTTAACAGCTCATCGATTCATAAGGTAATGGTTCTAGGAGAAAAAAATACTATTGGATTTTTTTTTTCTTTTTTATCAGAATGTCATTCAAATGAAAGGTTCAACATTTCCATCACAACAGAGAGCGGATCACAAAAGTGCTCCCGCGGGAGAGCTGATGCATCAATAAACAGCTGCATCAGAATACACTTAATACAAGAGGCTTATATTTAACTCAAATGATCCTGATATAATACCACGCCAAAGGCCTTTCATGGTAAAATAATAATCTCCCCTTATCAATGATAATAATACTGAAAGCATTTCGCATTCATTTCAGTGCTCAGCTGCAAGCAGCGTGTTTTCCTATTGTCAATTACATTTACAGTAAGCCTATTCCAAAATTTTAAAAAAACATTTTTTTTTGTTTGTATATTATTATTTATCTTATTTATTCTGCAGCACGATGTTCGTGTACAGGATACAAAAAAAGAAATTCCCAAAATGGAACAACACAATACGTATGACAAATTTACAAGGAGTAATAAACTGAATAAGAATGAGATCTTTCCATGTTCAAAAGGGCATCCGAATAATAATCAGGCTATTGAAGCTTTTGAACTCACTCGTAGAAAATAAGTTTTTGCATTGTAAAGTAGCAGCTCTTCAAGTTTATTCAGAATCCATTTTAAAATATGTGTAAAATCTGTATATAACACATAATTAGTGAACTGAATATTAATACTGAAAAACCTTATTTTAGATACAAAATTAATGGTATAGCCTATTCTGACATTATTCAAGTAAGGAATAAAATATGTAAATAAGCTCAATAAATAAATAAATACAAACTTTTTGTGTGTGTGTGTGTGTGTGTGTGTGTGTGTGTGTGTGTGTGTGTGTGTTATACCACAAATAAAAAATAATAATAATAATTTAAAAAACGTGGTCCATTGCCTGTTTCTTTGTTTCAGTAAAGTATTTTTTTAATGTATTTGTTACTGTTTTGTTAAACCAAAAACAAAATTGTAAAATCAGTCATGGACAGGGGCAAATTCTACCACGGAAATAATTCCTCCACATCAAACTATAAAAACTTGAAAAACGATTAAACATAGCCTTTCGCCGCACAACCATAGAAACATGACACTGTAAACAAATACAATCACTTATAAGAAAAAAGAGCAGTCATGTGGACATGCTGCCATAGAAATACGAATGAATAGATTTGTGGCGGGAGGATCCCGCAGATGCGTATCCGTACAGGGGTCTCGCGCGGCAGCGGCGTCTCCGCGTTCCCGCCTCAGAGCGCCCGCCTGACCGGCCGCGGGCGGAGAGAAAGTGCGTGAAGACCCCCGGGCGAGCTCTGTCACATCTCACTCAGCCTCTCCTCCAAACGCATGTGAAATCACCGGCTGCATCTCCGAAAGATGTTCAAACTCAATGGGGATGAAGCCCTAAGTGAATCTGCCTGCGCCCTCCCTCCCTCTCTCTCTCTCTCTCTCTCTCTCTCACACACACACACACACACACACACACACACACACACCCCGGTATGTGGACCCAGGGCTATCCCGCCCCCGTGGTGAGTGTCAGGCGGACGGATGGGGGAGGTCTCGGCCTCCGGGTCCTCGGTGGCACATTAGATGCGATTACTGCTCGCCGGGGCAAGCACCCGGCTGCAGCCTTCCCCCGGCGGCAAACGGCAATACAAGAGCGCCCCCTGCTGGAGCCTGCAATCAGCTCCTGCTCCACACTCAGGGCGCTGCAGGCCCTGGCAGCGAGCCTCCGCTGGAAGCAGAAGGCCGCCCAGAGACCTCACTGCTGTGGGCAAGCAGCCGGGCGGTCTCCCTGTCACAATGCGCACAGCGTGCCATCATTCTGTTAATACTCAAATGGCATGGAAATCCAAAATTCAATAATCCTCCGAAGAGAGAGAGGTGCTGGAACGCGTACAAAGAAACATTTCCCCCCCGAACAAAAGAACGTAATTATGGAGCGCCTACAGAAGGACGGCGGGTTTGCTTCCTACACGGTTATAAAGAGGGTCCTATGGACGTGGCTGTGTGCAGCTCACGGGCTGTGAGCTGGGTGAAGACCGCGTGTGGAAGATGGGATTGACAAGACGGACGCGCAGAGAGGGCGGGACGTTCTCTCTCTCATGGGACGGTCCGTGTAGGGAACGTACGGGGGCGTGATGCTCGCACGCGCTTCAGAGCGGGTCTCCTCAGATCTGCCCAACAGCAGAGGTCAGCCGTGTTTGTGTTTGGCCAAGGCACTGCTGTGGGTCGATAGGGTGGACATACATAAACTTCTCAAAGGGGTTTTATTTTGGCGTTTGCAGTTTTGTCCATATTTGTTTATACGGATGTTATTGGGATTGTTTATAATATTGATGTACATTAACCTTTGTGTAATGTTTGGGGTCTATTTGACCCCATTCAGTGTTTGACATCTCGTAAAAAACTTCATATTTTTTAATATCTTGAAACTGTATGATTTTCCGGTGGGATTAAACAGTAAACAAGAAATAGACATAATGCTATGTTTTCAAAAGTCCTGTACAGACAAAGGTGTTGTGTGGGGTTAGCTTCACCCTCTGTAGCTGTATAAAATGTAAGAAAGTATATCATCTTTTTTATTTTTATATCAGATTTCTTTGTGGATGATTCTGGTGGCACTTTCCAATACAGGTGTCAAACTTTCACTTACCTCAATTGTTCTATTACAACATGTCAACTGTTGTTGTCCGGTTTACCCCAAACATAAAAGGGTTAATGTTTTTTTTAAACATAGGAAATAAAAACACTAAAAAGGAAAAATAAGATATGCAATGTAAAGGTGATGTAAATCTGAAAAAAAAAAATTGCTACCCGGTAAAATGTCCAGTGTTAATGAACCCCTAACAGAGGCCTACACTGTCCAGTGTTAATGAACCCCTAACAGAGGCCTACACTGTCCAGTGTTAATGAACCCCTAACAGAGGCCTACACTGTCCAGTGTTAATGAACCCCTAACAGAGGCCTACACCGTCCAGTAAGTGTTGAATTAGCACCGGACATTTTACGGAGTTGGTGTAAAGATGGCATTAGCATGCTAAATGGAGTCATTAGGATTGGAGGCGCCTCCCAGTGACACCGCGGTGAGCGTGTGCCTCCAGACACTGACATTGGCAGACCCTGTAGTCAGGCAGACCCTGTAGTCAGGCAGAAACGGCGCTGCTACGCTAATCCCGACCGGGGCCTGTGAAAAGCCGCCCTATTGGCTGGAATCCACAGTGATCTCCTGCAGCTTAACGGCCCCGCCGTGCTCGCTGCGGCCAGGGACAGCCTCTGCAAACTGCGCCCTGTCTCCGAGAGACCGAACCGCGCCCTGTCCCTGAGAGACCGAACCACGCCCTGTCCCCAAGAGACCGAACCGCGCCCTGTCCCCGAGAGACCGAACCGCGCCCTGTCCCCGAGAGGCCGAACCGCGCCCTGTCCCCGAGAGACCGAACCGCGCCCTGTCCCCAATAGACCGAACCGCGCCCTGTCCCCGAGAGACCAAACCGCGCCCTGTCCCCGAGAGACCGAACCGCGCCCTGTCCCCAAGAGACCGAACCGCGCCCTGTCCCCAAGAGACCGAAACGCGCCCTGTCCCCGAGAGACCAAACCGCGCCCTGTCCCCGAGAGACCGAACCGCACCAAGTCGACCGAGGAGGCCGGGCGGCCGACCAGTGAAAATGATTCACAACGATCGTCTCACACTCCACTCCATGCCTGGAGTGCCCAATCACGTGCCATGGAGGGCTGAGAGCATGCAGGTTTGTCATTCCAACCGATCCCTACCGATTTCACCAATTAACACACCTTAAACCAGGGGGAACTCACTCATTTACCTTTCATTTGAGGTCCATCCATATTGGGTGATCCATGTTGGAATGACATCCCTTTTTATACAAATTTATATATTGGTCCCTTCATATATTGGTCCCTTCATTTTAGTAATTGGACAGTTGGCTTCTCAGCTGTTTCTGAATGGTCTGGTGGATTCGATGGCTTCCTTGGTGCATTTACTCTGTATACTCCCGGCCCTCCATGGCACACTGATCCCTGATTCCAACACTGATCCCCCCCCCCACTGATTTCAGCACTGATCCCCCCCCCCCCACTGATTCCAGCACTGATCCCCCCCACTGATTTCAGCACTGATCCCCCCCCACTGATTCCAGCACTGATCCCCCCCCCACTGATTCCACCACTGATCCCCCCCCACTGATTTCAGCACTGTTCCCTCCCCCCACCACTGATTCCAGCACTGATCCCCCCCCCACTGATTCCAGCACTGATTCCCCCCCCCACCACTGATTCCAGCCCTGATCCCCCCTCCCCCACTGATTCCAGCACTGATCCCCCCCCCCCCACTGATTCCACCACTGATCCCCCCCCACTGATTTCAGCACTGTTCCCTCCCCCCACCACTGATTCCAGCACTGATCCCCCCCCCACTGATTCCAGCACTGATTCCCCCCCCCACCACTGATTCCAGCCCTGATCCCCCCTCCCCCACTGATTCCAGCACTGATCCCGTCCCCTCATTCTCACCATGCTCTCCATCTGGTCCCAGGACTCCTCCAGCTGCTCCATCGGTTTGCTCCACCAGCTGCAGAACGGGGCACAGCGCCGACCCTGAAACCAGTATTGCCGCAGCCACTCGAACTCCACCTGTGAGGAGCCACAACACGCCACATAAGAGCCACAACACGCCACATAAGAGCCACAACACCGTCACATAAGAGCCACAACACGCCACATAAGAGCCACTACACGCCACATAAGAGCCACAACACTGTCACATAAGAGCCACAACACGCCACATAAGAGCCACTACACGCCACATAAGAGCCACAACACGTCGCATAAGAGCCACAACATGTCACATAAGAGCCACAACACGTCACATAAGAGCCGCATACATGGATGTGGCACATGTGCACACACACGCACACAGATACGCGCACACACACAGACACAATGATGGGCCTCTCTGCGTGCAGGTGCCAGGGCAAATCTGTACAGCCTACACTGCACTGTGATTCATCACCTACTGTCTGACCACTTCATTCTCTGATACAGCAGTATGTGTATCAGAGAACACCCCGACACCTCCCCTCTCTCACAGCACCTCCTCCTCCATCCCCCATGCCTCCCCTCTCTCCCAGCACCTTCTCCTGCCCCCACACCTCCCCTCTCTCCCAGCACCTCCTCCTCCATCCCCCACTCCTCCCCTCTCCCAGCACCTCCTCCTCCATCCCCACTCCTCCCCTCTCTCCCAGCACCTCCTCCTCCATCCCCCACTCCTCCCCTCTCTCTCAGCACCTCCTCCTCCATCCCCCACTCCTCTCCTCTCTCAAAGCACCTCCTCCATCCCCACTCCTCCCCTCTCTCTCAGCACCTCCTCCTCCATCCCCCACTCCTCCCCTCTCTCACAGCACCTCCTCCATCCCCACTCCTTCCCTCTCTCCCAGCACCTCCTCCTCCATCCCCCATGCCTCCCCTCTCTCTCAGCACCTCCTCCTCCATCCCCCACACTCCTCCCCTCTCTCCCAGTACCTCCTCCTCCATCCACCATGCCTCCCCTCTCTCTCAGCACCTCCTGCTCCATCCCCCACACTCCTCCCCTCTCTCCCAGCACCTCCTCCCGCCCCCACTCCTCCCCTCTCCCAGCACCTTCTCCTCCATCCCCCACTCCTCCCCTCTCTCTCAGCACCTCCTCCTCCATCGCCCACTCCTCCCCTCTCTCACAGCACCTCCTCCATCCCCACTCCTCCCCTCTCTCCCAGCACCTCCTCCTCCATCCCCCATGCCTCCCCTCTCTCTCAGCACCTCCTCCTCCATCCCCCACACTCCTCCCCTCTCTCCCAGCACCTCCTCCTCCATCCCCCACACTCCTCCCCTCTCTCACAGCACCTCCTCCCGCCCCCATGCCTCCCCTCTCTCACAGCACCTCCTCCCGCCCCCATGCCTCCCCTCTCTCACAGCACCTCCTCCTGCCCCCGTGCCTCCCCTCTCTGACAGCACCTCCTCCTGCCCCGATGCCTCCCCTCTCTCTCAGCTCCTCCTCTTGTTGGCGGTGCCCCCCTCCTGGCCCATTGTTACATGCTCCCCTGCGTTGCCTGCTCTCTTCCCCTCTCCCCTCACAGGGTGGTTATCCCTGCCCGGTGTGCCTATTTAAGGTTCCAGATGCCTCGAAGAACAAAAACAGTAACCCCACTTGTAGTAATTATTAATAATTAGTCGTTAAGGTTTATTTTGTTGTCTTCAGGGAAAGGGGATCAGGCAGTTCCGTTTTCTTGGCTTTTTTCCCATTGTTTATTGTTCTTATTTGTCTTGTTGATTTAAAGTCCGATTGCCCATGATGCGATTAGCCCAGAAGCGTACCTTTTTGTAAGCAAATAAATTAGTCTTTTTTGTAACTTGAGTCTGGTCTTGAAATATGTTACATGCCTCATAAGTAAACGAGTCAGGTGTGAGTCGGAGGCCAGGCGGCCGAATGGCGGATTTCTCCCGTTCGGGTCGACACGGAGCCGGCAGACAGAGGCTGATCACAGCGCCGAACACCGTGGGGCCGGAGAACATGAAGGAGGGGACACGGGTATGAGCACAGATTAGGCTCCAGACAACACTCCCTTCACAGAAATGTCAGGCTTTGTTGGGCTTCAAACCGACATCGCAGTGCCCCTGTGGTCCGACCGCGTCCCTGTCAGTCTCTCGCCTTTCCTCCTTTTAAAGAGCGAGAGCAGCCTTTGGATTGGCCCTGAGCCGACGGAGCTGTGGCCCCCGGTCAAGGGGGGGGACGGCCGGCACAAAGCCTGCGACGGCGTGTCTGGCATTTGGAGCAAAGCCGTCCGGCTGTGATTGACTGAAAAGGATGGGTGACTAAATGCCACCTGCCCAGGTGCAGAAAGCCTTTGTCACCGCCTGCCTTGTGAAGTCCCACCCCCCGCCTCTCCGTCGGCTCTCCTGACGCCGGGGGAGATGCTAACCAGCCGCCATTAGCGCCTGTTTCAAGCGCTAGCCTCGGTGACCCCGATGTCCACTTCCTGGTTCTTACAGGGTGAGATGTTCTTCCTCTTGCAGGGTTCGGGCTGTCCCCATGAAAACCCTTGCCCAAACCGCCACACCCCTCTGCGTGTCCCGAGAGTGTGCTGGCCGGGCGATACGACCGCCCCACCGCGGCCGACCCGTCAGAACAGAGTCACGCCGAAAGAGAGAGAGAGAGCTCACGGCTTCATCATCCCCGCTGACACCGTTTCAAACGCTCAGTCAAGCCCCAGAAATCTCTGTGGAGATCCGGGAGAGGTTCAGGGAGGACTGAGCCACGGTCACTTCCTGTGCATGGTTAGCGGAATGAGGGGGCATAAATGGATATTAGCAAAGGATAAATTCCGCACAGATATTAGGAAGTATGTTTTCACACAGTGAGTGGTCACTGTGTGGAATAGCTTGCCAGGACATGTAGTGGAGGCAGAAACACTGGGGGTTTTCAAGACCAGGCTTGATAAAGCGCTAGATACTATTTAGCTTGTAGGCGAGCTAAAGTAGGTACACTTCAGTGGTAGGAAAAAGCGAGCTTTGCTGGGCTGAATGGCCTGGTCTCGTCATTTTGGTATACTATATAAGAACACGCAGGATTTCCTTTGTCTGGCCTCTGTGTGTTCGGCAGCATCATAAAGACCTGCCAAGGTTGTTGTGGGGGGGGGTTCTTTCACCCACCCACCTGGGAGGTGTCAGAGGGGGGCTTTAAATTAGACGGGATGCTTTAATTCAGGATTTGCATTTCAAAGCCAGGCACAGAGCTTCCCAATGCTAACGCTAGCCCTGCCTGTGTGAAGACATGTGGTACTAGGAAAACCTCCTTCCTTCTCAATGCTTCATTGGGAAAAGTTTGGAAGCCCGAATGCTAACTTTTGGGGAGGGACATCATTTAGTGCTAGAGCTGTTGGGAGTTCTAAGCTGCGTAGAACATACAGTTCATCAGAAAATAGCTGGGACAGCAAAACAGCGCAGACAAAGAGTAGCGTTTGGTTTCTCTAGCTTTAATATTTTTCCACTGTGTACTTATATATGCTAAGGCACGCCTGCATTAAACCCAACCCTAAACATAATCCAACCCTAACCGTAATCATACCCAACCTAGCCCTAACCATAACCATAACCCTAACCATAACCATAACCCAACCCAACCCAACACAACCATAACCATAGCCATAGCCATAGCCATAACCATAACCATAACCATAACCATAACCATAACCCAACCCTAACCATAACCATAACCCAACCCAACCAGAACCCTAACCATAAGCCAACCCTAACCATAACCATAACCATAACCACAACCACAACCACAACCACAACCATAACCATAACCATAGCCCAACCCAAACCATAAGCCTAACCATAAGGGGTCAATTATGGGCTCAGTTGGTCTGATGACCACGAAAAGTGAACATGGCCCTGAGATTATGTGCTTGGTGACCATGAAGAGTGAACATGGTCCTGAGATGATCTGCTTGGTCACCATGAAGAGTGAACATGGTCCTGAGATGATGTGTCTGGTGATTATGAGGGGGTTTTGGTGGGTGGGTTGGATTTCCCCTCAATGTGTCGCGCAGGTTCCAGAAAAAAGCTTTGAGTAAACCACAGAGCTTAAAATTCCTCTGCTTCCATCAAGGCATCAAAGGTCAATCCCAACATGACTCTATAATACCAATCCCACAAACAGTGACTCTATAATACAATCCCACAAACAGTGCCTCTATAATACCAATCCCACAAACAGTGCCTCTATAATACCAATCCCACAAACAGTGCCTCTATAATACCAATCCCACAAACAGTGACTCTATAATACAATCCCACAAACAGTGACTCTATAATACCAATCCCACAAACAGTGCCTCTATAATACCAATCCCACAAACAGTGACTCTATAATACCAATCCCACAAACAGTGACTCTATAATACAATCCCACAAACAGTGCCTCTATAATACCAATCCCACAAACAGTGACTCTATAATACCAATCCCACAAACAGTGACTCTATAATACCAATCCCACAAACAGTGTCTCCACTTTCCAGATGCTCAAGGGAGAAGAAATGGGACAGATACGTAATTGTTTTGGATTCAAATACTTTTCTGTGCTTGACTGATTTTACCTGGTGCAATTGAGAGTATTGCATCCAATACAACAGACAAACACGCCCTGTTGTAAAATCCAACTATGACCATCTTGAAATGACCAGCTACCAACTATTTCAAAACCTAGCTTTTTCAGCAGGGCAGTAAAGCATCTGAATCCAAAATGGGCGAGGGAGAGCCGCAGGTCTCATTGTGTATCTCCTCCCAGACGGCCTACCTCATTGTGTATCTCCTCGGAGAGCTGCAGTGCGGAGGGCTGCAGGGAGCGCAGGGTCTTGGAGCCGGTGTCCGGGTCCACATGCAAGTTCTCCAAAGCCTCCCGGCAACGTCTTTGGATGTAGTCCAGAGTACCGGTGGAACACTGCAGACAGAGGGGGATTTCCTTTAGAACCGGCTGTCTATACTGGCTACAAGAATACTAAACTACACTCACCAAGCACTTTATTAGGTAATTATTACCAATACTAATAACGTCTACTGCTATAGCCTTTCCATTCAGAGTTATGATATGTTGTGTGTTCAGAGATGCTCTTCTGCATACCACTGTTGTAATGTGTGGTTATTTGTGTTACTATCACCTTCCTGTCAGCTTTGACCAGTCTGGTCATTCTCCTCTGATGTCTCTCATTAACAAAGTGTTTCTGTCTGCAGAACTGCTGCTCACTGGATTTTTAAAGTTTTTTTGCACCATTCTTTGCAAACTCTAGAGACTAATGTGTGTGAAAATCCCAGGAGATCAGCAGTTTCTGATAAACTCAAACCGCCCTGTCTGCCACCGACAATCATTCCACGATCAAATTTTTTCCCCATTCTGATGGTTGATGTGGACATTAACTGAAGCTCCACACCCGTATCTACATGATTGTATGCATTGCACTGCTGCCACACAATTGGCTGATTAGATAATCGCATGAAAGTAGAAATCTCTTGTAATAAAGTGCTCGGTGAGTGTATAGCCGTACTTACTTACTGATTATTAACCTGTAACTCAGTGGTTGTGTCTCCTGAGCCTGGAGAGCCACAGGGTGTGCTGGTTTACGTTTTCGCCTTAATATCAGAAACCAATTCAGACCCAAGAAACCAGGTGAGGTGAATTAACTGTGTAATTAACTGCTTTCATTGATGAATTAAGTGCTGAGTAAAGCCAGCACACCCTGTGGCTCTCCAGGACCAGGAGTGAGGACCAATACTGCTGCAATACTTTGAAAAGACATGTGCCTTTTTGAATAGATTCAAATAACTGTTTTCTGTCTGGTGGCTTTTGGATTATGAGGAAAGGGGTTAGAATATCTTACTGGAATTAACCAGTGCTGAAAACCAGAGGCACCTACACTGCTGCTGCTTTAATAATGGGGAGAGTGCAGCAGGAGCAAACAGGGACTGAGAAACCTGCCTCCCACCCCCCCCCCCCCACACACACACACACACACACACTCAAACACATGCATACGCATGCACGCACACACACACACACACACACTACACACACATACACGCACGCACGCACGCACACACACACACACACACACACACACACACTCAAACACACGCATACACATGCACGCACACACACACAAACACACACTACACACACACGCTCATGCACATACACACACACGCACGCACCCGCACAGGAACACATACACACACACGCGTACACACACACGTGCATGCACACACACGTGCATGCACACACACACACACACATATACACACGCACGCACACGCATGCACACACGTGTACACATACACACATGCACACACACGCACACACACGCGCGCACGCACACACACACGCACACACACACACGCGCACGCACGCACACGCGCACGCACGCACACACACACACACACACACAAACACGCACGCACACAAGCACACACACGCACACTTACCTCTGCGACTCTGTGCGTAGAGCTGAATCGAGGCGTCCCTCCTGCCAGGACGCAGTGCTGGTGGGTCCTGTTCAGGTCATCTGCAGACAGAATAGGAAAGAGCCCGATTAACATTAATCCAACAAGAGAATAAGATCACAAAGAGAGAACTCACGATGCGGCCCAGAGAGAGGCCACGAACAGCCATTCCGGCCCCGGGTTAAAGAGAAAGACTTTGGCTCTCCTTCGTGGACGCCATTTTGTTTCTGTTGTGTAAGACTTCAGTGAACTGAGCTACCACTTCACCATTAGTTAGTTGTCCGGTCATGTTGCTTCGTAATACCTGCTGTTAGACAGTTTGAATCTCATGAAGGAAGCCTGTGATTTTATTGGGATGCGACAAATAAAAAGAAAACTAAACAAAACCGATGCGTTCAAACAGTCGGGATTATGACTGTCTGGCATTACATTTTGTGGCGCGATCATTGCTCCGTTTAAATATTTTATTTCCGATAATATACTGTGCAGTCTCCATAAATCTCCCCCTCTCCACATTACGTTATGAATTATGCAACACGCTAAACTCCTGTAATAAATATTTCTCTTTATTCCCGTCTTCATCTCCCGTGGAGCGGTGGGGGAGGCGGGCGTTTGAGCACGTTGGGAGCCCCTCTTCCGCGTCCCACCGTGCCTGGTGTGCTCGCTCTGGGAATCTCATTACCCAGCAGGCCTGGAGTCTGCCATTTCTCGGGCACTGGAATTCCATTCAGCCCTAATACGCTGACTCAATCTGCTCATGAGCTCTTCGGCATTTCCAACTTCAAAGGGGTGTGACATCGATAGCCAATGAAAACTATAAACGCATGTTCATCACGCACTGCGATGGACTGGCGACCTGTCCAGGGTGTATTCCTGCCTTTCGCCCAATGTATGCTGGGATAGGCTCCAGCCCCCGTGCGACCCTGTTCAGGATAAGCGGGTTAGGATAATGGATGGATGGATGGATGTTTATCATGCAGTATACTGTTTAATCTAAAATACACAGGGTGCACTTTATTAAAATATAACTATAAATGATATAGTATTTTTGCTTTTTTTTTTTTTCAAGTATGCATTTCAAGTACACAGCAGGGCAGTACACATGATTGAGGAGATTTTCTATAAGAAGAGGCCGCAAGTGATCTGGATCGGAGAGAGAGGGCACTGGCCAATAGACCAGGCCAAACCTACAGTAATACCATAGAAGTGGCAGGTTTCGACCCTGGGTTATATCATTAGCCATTGTTTTGACAGGGAGTCCGAATTACTGGGACATAAATCTTGGCCCGTCAGAAGAACAGGTTTACATGAGCTCCTCACAGTGACACACCAGGCAATGAAAGGTAAGCAATGGGCATCTCAGGGAACCCTGTCACTGACTTCCGTGTGTATGAGAGACGGGTGTCTGTGGACAGTACCTCGCATGTAGTAACAGTCTCCAGACTGTAGGGGGAGCGCCAGCCCCGGGGTGTGGATGTCCCAGGCCACCTTCAGCCCCACACGCCAGCAGGCCCCATCCACCTCTCCATCCTGCGAACCAGCACCTGTCCAAACAACCAGCATCGCCTTTTAGCCATATCTCTTTCCTCCAGACAACGTCATTTCACAGCAGTTCATGAGTTGACATCAGTAGTTACATTAGTTACATTATCAATGAAGGCAAGCACCTGTGCCGGCACCTGAGGCAGCTGTGTGGTAGGTCAACTGCACTGTACTTTCTAAAATGTCTTACAAAAAGCACATTAGTCAAAGATAACTGTACAGTGAATTACTGGACAGTAGTGTACTCCCCTCTAGGGTCTTTCAGCGAACTTATCCCTGGTTATGGGTATGCACTTTGTTGTACGTCGCTCTGGATAAGAGCGCCTGCCAAATGCCAATAATGTAATGTAATGTAATTAATATTTGTTCCACATAAGTGGGTCCCCTGCTCAGCTCAATGGCTTTTGTTTGTTACATGTTACATAAGTAGCCGTCAGTTTTGTGATGAATTTTGGTCACGTTTCCGCTAATTAAGAGCACAGGATCAGAGAGCTATTGTGGAGGAGGCAAGGCCAGAGAATGAAAAGCCGTCTCCTCTTGTTCTCCGTTCCCTGACCGTCCTCTCCTCCATCACACACCACACGGACGGGAAAATGAGCCCTGAAGCCCCTCAGCAAAATCAATACTAAAATCTTTCCACAGCCCTCTTCTCCTTCTGCCTTTTTGTTTGCTCAGCGCAAAAAAAATGTAACTTAATTTCCCACGGACACTTTACAAAAGCTGCAAATGGCACTGCTCCTAGACACTTGGCATAATGGGGTGCAAAGATTCCAGACAGGGCTTTCATTCCGGGAGAAAAGAGGCTCATCCGAGCGGGCTTCCTCGGAATACTAGCCGTGGCATTTATGGCACAGAGCGAAAAAAAGTGCCAAGGAAGAGGTGATCTAAAGAGCGAACAGAAAGCTAAAATTATAAACCAAAGTAAAATGGAGCCAAAGGAAAACTGACCCAAAAAAATTATAATTATCGCATGACAACTGTCAACAAATAGTGGTGAGAAGCCGGGAACAGGTTTTAGGCATTTCTCAGTCTCCCCACTGACTTGCATTGATCGCCTCGGTAAGGCTACATGTACACGTACCTGAGGGAGAGGGGTGGGAGTGTCAGTGAGTGAAAAAGAAAACGTCCTCAAGATGTACCCATCAGAAAGCTACTGCTCAACAAATACACTACGCAGCTGAGAGGCCTCATTAATGGCTGATTGCATACAAGAATTAAGTAACTTCACTTTTCATATATCGACGCTAACCTTGGTAACATCAAGTTGAACTAAATTTTGTGCAAAATAATTGTGAGAGTGAAGCCCATTTTTACCGTAAAGGGAAATGCACAGTTGCACAACACAAAGACCCCACACTGCCGTAAGATGAACACCAGTGCCCTGCGGGTCAAGGTTCAGACAGGTTTCCTACATCAGCAAGTCCCATTCTTTGACGGTTAAAAAAACTTAAAAACGGAATATGGAGTGATGTAGACAGTGGAAAAGCCAGTGGCTTTCTGCATTTTGGAAATCCACATACTACAAGAAATAAGGTAATGTCAGTGTTCTTTTCACAGGTACAGCGAACCAAATGCAAAATAGTTTCTAATTCTAAAAATGCAGTTATGTACTTATATGCAGTTACAGAATATCCATTGTTTATTCAGACTTTCTCTGAATTATCATTGTTGTCCTTTTCGCAGGTGCAGACTTCTACAGATGTTCTTGTACGTAGGAATGCAATTATCTACACACAGCATAAGCTCTCTGGAACACAATGAGCCCACATACAAGCTTCTCTGACCAGTATCGATAATCCTGTGGCACAGTAAAGGCGTGATCCCAATCTGTGAGTAAAAAACACAATCTAACTTCAACCAAACCTAGAACCGGTAAATGGCATGGGATTGAAGTAAGTGTTAAACTTGTTGATGGTGGTTGGGTATTTGAAAAAAAAAGTTAATCAATGGACCTCAATTCATATATTAGTATACAAGATCTTGTTATTGTGATAATTTTTATTCTTTTTTTACAATCTTCTTAACCTGTTGCTGTCTGAGGACAGCACAGTCTGGCTATATATATATATATATATATATATATATATATATATATATACAGTTATTTGATCCCTTATGTAGCTGTATAAAAGACACCTGTCCACACAATCAATCAGATTCCAACGTTTCCACCATGGCCAAGACAAAGGAGCTGTCTAAGGACATCAGGGACAAAATTGTAGACATGCACAAGGCTGGGATGGGCTACAAGAAAATAAGCAAGCAGCTTGGTGAGAAGTTAACAACTGTTGGAGCAATTAATAGAAAATGGAAGAAACACAAAGTCACCGCCAATCTCCCTCGGTCTGGAGCTCCACGCAAGATCTCGCCTTGTGGGATATCAATGATCATGAGAAAGGTCAGGGATCAGCCCAGTACTACACAGGAGGAGCTTGTTAATAACCTGAAGGCAGTTGGGACCACAGTCACGAAAAGAACCATCAGTAACACACTACACCGTGAAGGATTAAAATCCTGCTGCGCGTGCAAGGTTCCGCTGCTGAAGAAGGCACATGTACAGGCCCGTCTGAAGTTTGCCAAAGAACACCTGGATGATCCAGAGGAGGCTTGGGAGAAGGTGATGTGGTCAGAAAAAAAGAAAATAGAGCTATTTGGCATGAACTCAACTCGCCGTGTTTGGAGGAAGAGAAATGCTGAGTACAACCCCAAGAACACCATCCCCACTGTGAAGCATGGAGGTGGAAACCTTATGCTTTGGGGGTGTTTCTCAGCGAAGGGGACAGGATGATTTCACCGTATCGAGGGGAGGATGAATGGGGCCATGTACCAGGAAATTTTGGGCGACAACCTCCTTCCCTCAGTGAGAGCACTGAAAATGGGTCGTGGATGGGTCTTCCAACATGACAATGACCCAAAACATACAGCCAAGGCAACAAAGGAGTGGCTCAAAAAGAAGCATATTATGGTCCTGGAGTGGCCTAGCCAGTCTCCAGACCTAGATCCCATCGAAAATCTGTGGAGGGAGCTGAAGCTTTGAGTTGCCAAGCGACAGCCTCGGAACCTGAAGGATTTGGAGAGGATCTGCAAAGAGGAGTGGACCAAAATCCCTCCCAAGATCTGTGCAAACCTGGTGAAAAACTACAACAAACGTCTGACCAACGTCTTGCCAACAAAGGTTTCTCCACCAAGTATAAAGTCCTATTGTTCAATGGATCAAATACATATTTCATGTGAAAATATGATATAAAATTTCAAAAATGTATATGATGTTTTCATTGTGGATTATTTTGTGATATTCTGTCTCTCAATGTTAAAATGTACCTATGATTAAATTTGAAAAAGGATTTGTTCTTTGCTTTTGCTGTGGCTCTGTGTGCCAGGCACCGCCACAGTAAGCTGTAATCTTTGCCGTGAGAAACCCCAAAGAGCAACGTTTCAGGAGACAAATCTTTTCTAAGATAAAAATTTGAAGAAGTTGAGAAGCATGAGGTCCAGAAATGAATTCACTATCTGCCTGACCAAATTTGAAGTGGAGAAAAAACCGGGTAGTTTTCTTCTCGTAAACATTGACATGCAATGGCAATACAGGTAATCTTCCGTTAAGGGTGTAAAAGCCAAAACCACAGTGCCCCATGTGAGGGTCGAACTCACGACCTTCAGATTATGAGACTGACACGCTGCCAACTGCGCCAACGAGGCAGATGGACATTACAAAGAGCAATGAGGTAATCCATTTTGAGGGAATAAGACCTAATCTCAGAAAAAGTGTTTTCTTAACTGCAAATATGCTCAAGAACGACTTGTGGCTGTAGAAAGTGGTTGGGCTCTCATACAGTCCTGTGAAAAAGTCACAGACCACCCTGTCATAGGACCCCAAAGTATCCTGCAAAAATGATCGAGCAGCTGTTTTTCTCAGAACAATGAACTGGCTACCCCAGAGTGCCGACCTAAACAACATTGAATGTGTCTTGGATGACTTGGTTCAAAAAAAGCAGGAAATGCAACCTACTTCCAAGGCTGAAATTCACAAGCATAAGGCTCACAATTTTACTCACAACAAGTCTTCCCACATTAGCAGTGGAGAACAAACCTGGTGTTTCTCTTCTAGTATACATTGACATGCAATGTATACCTCACGCTCACGACTACTGTCTGTTCTGGCTCCATGGTGGTGGAACAAACTCCCCGTTGAGGTCAGAACTGTAGAATCTCTCCCCACCTTCAAGTGCAAACTGAAGATGCACCTATTCAAGCAGCACCTCTCCCCGTCCCTCCCTACCTCCCTGTGAACCTTAATTGTTGTCTTTGTGATTTACTTTGTGTATCGGTATTTTTAGTTGGCTGGTTATGGGTATGCACTTTGTTGTACATCGCTCTGGATAAGAGCGTCTGCCAAATGCCATTAATGTAATGTAATGCAATGGCAACACAGGTAATCTTCCGTGAAGGGTGTAAAAGACAAAAACCACAGTGCCCCGTGTGAGGGTCGAACTCACGACCTTCAGATTATGAGACTGACGCGCTGCCAACTGCGCCAACGAGGCAGACGGACAATACAAAAAGCAATGAGGTCATCCATTTTTAGGGAATAAGAACTAATCTCAGAAAAACTGTTTTCTTAACGGCAAATATGCTCAGGAACGACTTGTGGTCGTAGAAAGTGGTTGGGCTCTCATACAGTCCTGAGAAAAAGTCACAGACCACCCTGTCATAGGACCCCAAAGTACCCTGCAAAAATGATCGAGCAGCTGTTTTTCTCAGAACAATGAACTGGCTACCCCATAGTGCCGACCTAAACAACATTGAATGTGTCTTGGATGACTTGGTTAAAAAAAAGCAGGCAATGCAACCTACTTCCAAGGCTGAAATTCACAAGCATAAGGCTCACAATTTTACTCACAACAAGTCTTCCCACATTAGCAGTGGAGAACAAACCTGGTAGTTTCCTTCTCGTATCCATTGACGTGCAATGGCAATACAGGTAATCTTCCGTGAAGGGTGTAAAAGACAAAAACCACAGTGCCCCGTGTGAGGGTCGAACTCACGACCTTCAGATTATGAGACTGACGCGCTGCCAGCTGCGCCAACGAGGCAGACGGACATTACAAAAAGCAATGAGGTCATCCATTTTGAGGGAATAAGACCTAATCTCAGAAAAAGTGTTTTTGTTAACTGCAAATATGCTCAGGAACGACTTGTGGCTGTAGATAGTGGTTGGGCTCTCATACAGTCCTGAGAAAAAGTCAAAGACCACCCGTTCATAAGACCCCAAAGTTCTCCCCAAAAATGAACAAGCAGCTGTTTTTCTCAGAACAATTAACAGGCTACCCCAGAGTGCCGACCTAAACAACATTGAATGGGTTTGGGATGACTTGGATCGAAAAAAGCAGCAAAGGAAACCAAATTCTAAGGCTGAAATTTGAAGAACTTAACAAGCATAAGACTCACAAATCAGCATGTCTGCCCAAATTTCCAGTGGATAAGGGCTTAAATTTGAAGGACGTCACAGCATAACACTCACGATTGTACTCACAATATGTCTGCCCAAATTTGAAGTGGAGAAAAAACCGGGTAGTTTTCTTCTCGTAAACATTGACATGCAATGGCAATACAGGTAATCTTCCGCGAAGGGTGTAAAAGCCAAAACCACAGTGCCCCGTGTGAGGGTCGAACTCACGACCTTCAGATTATGAGACTGACACGCTGCCAACTGCGCCAACGAGGCAGATGGACATTACAAAAAGCAATGAGGTCATCCATTTTTAGGGAATAAGAACTAATCTCAGAAAAACTGTTTTCTTAACGGCAAATATGCTCAGGAACGACTTGTGGTCGTAGAAAGTGGTTGGGCTCTCATACAGTCCTGTGAAAAAGTCACAGACCACCCTGTCATAGGACCCCAAAGTACCCTGCAAAAATGATCGAGCAGCTGATTTTCTCAGAACAATGAACTGGCTACCCCATAGTGCCGACCTAAACAACATTGAATGTGTCTTGGATGACTTGGTTCAAAAAAAGCAGGCAATGCAACCTACTTCCAAGGCTGAAATTCACAAGTATAAGGCTCACAATTTTACTCACAACAAGTCTTCCCACATTAGCAGTGGAGAACAAACCTGGTAGTTTCCTTCTCGTATCCATTGACGTGCAATGGCAATACAGGTAATCTTCCGTGAAGGGTGTAAAAGACAAAAACCACAGTG
The DNA here is from genome assembly GCF_963514075.1 of Conger conger. Lineage (NCBI taxonomy): Eukaryota > Metazoa > Chordata > Actinopteri > Anguilliformes > Congridae > Conger > Conger conger. The sequence goes on along the minus strand of NC_083765.1, from coordinate 49,044,509 downwards.
CCCCGTGTGAGGGTCGAACTCACGACCTTCAGATTATGAGACTGACGCGCTGCCAGCTGCGCCAACGAGGCAGACGGACATTACAAAAAGCAATGAGGTCATCCATTTTGAGGGAATAAGACCTAATCTCAGAAAAAGTGTTTTTGTTAACTGCAAATATGCTCAGGAACGACTTGTGGCTGTAGAAAGTGGTAGGGCTCTCATACAGTCCGGAGAAAAAGTCAAAGACCACCCGTTCATAAGACCCCAAAGTTCTCCCCAAAAATGATCGAGCAGCTGTTTTTCTCAGAACAATAAACTGGCTACCCCAGAGTGCCGACCTAAACAACATTGAATGTGTCTTGGATGACTTGGTTCAAAAAAAGCAGGAAATGCAACCTACTTCCAAGGCTGAAATTCACAAGCATAAGGCTCACAATTTTACTCACAACAAGTCTTCCCACATTAGCAGTGGAGAACAAACCTGGTGTTTCTCTTCTAGTATACATTGACATGCAATGTATACCTCACGCTCACGACTACTGTCTGTTCTGGCTCCACGGTGGTGGAACAAACTCCCTGTTGAGGTCAGAACTGTAGAATCTCTCCCCACCTTCAAGTGCAAACTGAAGACGCACCTATTCAAGCAGCACCTCTCCCCGTCCCTCCCTACCTCCCTGTGAACCTTAATTGTTGTCTTTGTGATTTACTTTGTGTATCGGTATTTTTAGTTGGCTGGTTATGGGTATGCACTTGGTTGTACATCGCTCTGGATAAGAGCGTCTGCCAAATGCCATTAATGTAATGTAATGCAATGGCAACACAGGTAATCTTCCGTGAAGGGTGTAAAAGACAAAAACCACAGTACCCCGTGTGAGGGTCGAACTCACGACCTTCAAATTATGAGACTGACGCGCTGCCAACTGCGCCAACGAGGCAGATGGACATTACAAAAAGCAATGAGGTCATCCATTTTTAGGGAATAAGAACTAATCTCAGAAAAACTGTTTTCTTAACGGCAAATATGCTCAGGAACGACTTGTGGTCATAGAAAGTGGTTGGGCTCTCATACAGTCCTGTGAAAAAGTCACAGACCACCCTGTCATAGGACCCCAAAGTACCCTGCAAAAATGATCGAGCAGCTGATTTTCTCAGAACAATGAACTGGCTACCCCATAGTGCCGACCTAAACAACATTGAATGTGTCTTGGATGACTTGGTTCAAAAAAAGCAGGCAATGCAACCTACTTCCAAGGCTGAAATTCACAAGTATAAGGCTCACAATTTTACTCACAACAAGTCTTCCCACATTAGCAGTGGAGAACAAACCTGGTAGTTTCCTTCTCGTATCCATTGACGTGCAATGGCAATACAGGTAATCTTCCGTGAAGGGTGTAAAAGACAAAAACCACAGTGCCCCGTGTGAGGGTCGAACTCACGACCTTCAGATTATGAGACTGACGCGCTGCCAGCTGCGCCAACGAGGCAGACGGACATTACAAAAAGCAATGAGGTCATCCATTTTGAGGGAATAAGACCTAATCTCAGAAAAAGTGTTTTTGTTAACTGCAAATATGCTCAGGAACGACTTGTGGCTGTAGAAAGTGGTAGGGCTCTCATACAGTCCGGAGAAAAAGTCAAAGACCACCCGTTCATAAGACCCCAAAGTTCTCCCCAAAAATGAACAAGCAGCTGTTTTTCTCAGAACAATTAACAGGCTACCCCAGAGTGCCGACCTAAACAACATTGAATGGGTTTGGGATGACTTGGATCGAAAAAAGCAGCAAAGGCAACCAAATTCTAAGGCTGAAATTTGAAGAACTTAACAAGCATAAGACTCACAAATCAGCATGTCTGCCCAAATTTCCAGTGGATAAGGGCTTAAATTTGAAGGACTTCACAGCATAACACTCACGATTGTACTCACAATATGTCTGCCCAAATTTGCAGTGGAGAACAAACCTGGTGTTTCTCTTCTAGTATACATTGACTTGCAATGGCAATACAGGTAATCTTCCGTGAAGGGTGTAAAAGACAAAAACCACAGTGCCCCGTGTGAGGGTCAAACTCACGACCTTCAGATTATGAGACTGACGCGCTGCCAACTGCGCCAACGAGGCAGACGGACATTACAAAAAGCAATGAGGTCATCCATTTATAGGGAATAAGAACTAATCTCAGAAAAACTGTTTTCTTAACGGCAAATATGCTCAGGAACGACTTGTGGTCGTAGAAAGTGGTTGGGCTCTCATACAGTCCTGTGAAAAAGTCACAGACCACCCTGTCATAGGACCCCAAAGTACCCTGCAAAAATGATCGAGCAGCTGTTTTTCTCAGAACAATGAACTGGCTACCCCATAGTGCCGACCTAAACAACATTGAATGTGTCTTGGATGACTTGGTTCAAAAAAAGCAGGCAATGCAACCTACTTCCAAGGCTGAAATTCACAAGCATAAGGCTCACAATTTTACTCACAACAAGTCTTCCCACATTAGCAGTGGAGAACAAACCTGGTAGTTTCCTTCTCGTATCCATTGACGTGCAATGGCAATACAGGTAATCTTCCGTTAAGGGTGTAAAAGACAAAAAACACAGTGCCCCGTGTGAGGGTCGAACTCACGACCTTCAGATTATGAGACTGACGCGCTGCCAGCTGCACCAACGAGGCAGATGGACATTACAAAAAGCAATGAGGTCATCCATTTTGAGGGAATAAGACCTAATCTCAGAAAAAGTGTTTTTGTTAACTGCAAATATGCTCAGGAACGACTTGTGGCTGTAGAAAGTGGTTGGGCTCTCATACAGTCCTGTGAAAAAATCACAGACCACCCTGTCATAGGACCCCAAAGTACCCTGCAAAAATGATCGAGCAGCTGTTTTTCTCAGAACAATGAACTGGCTACCCCAGAGTGCCGACCTAAACAACATTGAATGTGTCTTGGATGACTTGGTTAAAAAAAAGCAGGAAATGCAACCTACTTCCAAGGCTGAAATTCACAAGCATAAGGCTCACAATTTTACTCACAACAAGTCTTCCCACATTAGCAGTGGAGAACAAACCTGGTGTTTCTCTTCTAGTATACATTGACATGCAATGTATACCTCACGCTCACGACTACTGTCTGTTCTGGCTCCACGGTGGTGGAACAAACTCCCCGTTGAGGTCAGAACTGTAGAATCTCTCCCCACCTTCAAGTGCAAACTGAAGACGCACCTATTCAAGCAGCACCTCTCCCCGTCCCTCCCTACCTCCCTGTGAACCTTAATTGTTGTCTTTGTGATTTACTTTGTGTATCAGTATTTTTAGTTGGCTAGGTAAGCAGTATTTGGATAGTTAAGTTTGGTCACTTTTGCTTTGTGCGTTGGTTGTTTATTTGTTCGTTTAAAAAAAAAAAAAAAAAACCCTGGTCCTTATCTTTGTTGTACAGGTAGCAGTTGAAATTGTACTTCCCTCTAGGGTCTTTCAGCGCACTCATCCGTGGTTATGGGTATGCACTTTGTTGTACATCGCTCTGGATAAGAGCGTCTGCCAAATGCCATTAATTTAATGTAATGTAATGCAATGGCAACACAGGTAATCTTCCGTGAAGGGTGTAAAAGACAAAAACTACAGTGCCCCGTGTGAGGGTCAAACTCACGACCTTCAGATTATGAGACTGACACGCTGCCAACTGCGCCAACGAGGCAGATGGACATTACAAAGAGCAATGAGGTAATCCATTTTGAGGGAATAAGACCTAATCTCAGAAAAAGTGTTTTCTTAACGGCAAATATGCTCAGGAACGACTTGTGGTCGTAGAAAGTGGTTGGGCTCTCATACAGTCCTGAGAAAAAGTCAAAGACCACCCGTTCATAAGACCCCAAAGTTCTCCCCAAAAATGAACAAGCAGCTGTTTTTCTCAGAACAATTAACAGGCTACCCCAGAGTGCCGACCTAAACAACATTGAATGGGTTTGGGATGACTTGGATCGAAAAAAGCAGCAAATGCAACCAAACTCTAAGGCTGAAATTTGAAGAACTTAACAAGCATAAGACTCACAAATCAGCATGTCTGCCCAAATTTCCAGTGGATAAGGGCTTAAATTTGAAGAACTTCACAGCATAACACTCACGATTGTACTCACAATATGTCTGCCCAAATTTGCAGTGGAGAACAAACCTGGTGTTTCTCTTCTAGTATACATTGACTTGCAATGGCAATACAGGTAATCTTCCGTGAAGGGTGTAAAAGACAAAAACCACAGTGCCCCGTGTGAGGGTCGAACTCACGACCTTCAGATTATGAGACTGACACGCTGCCAACTGCGCCAACGAGGCAGATGGGCATTACAAAAATCAATGAGGTCATCCATTTTGAGGGAATAAGACCTAATCTCAGAAAAAGTGTTTTCTTAACTGCAAATATGCTCAAGAACGACTTGTGGTCGTAGAAAGTGGTTGGGCTCTCATACAGTCCTGTGAAAAAGTCACAGACCACCCTGTCATAGGACCCAAAAGTACCCTGCAAAAATGATCGAGCAGCTGTTTTTCTCAGAACAATGAACTGGCTACCCCAGAGTGCCGACCTAAACAACATTGAATGTGTCTTGGATGACTTGGCTCAAAAAAAGCAGGAAATGCAACCTACTTCCAAGGCTGAAATTCACAAGCATAAGGCTCACAATTTTACTCACAACAAGTCTTCCCACATTAGTAGTGGAGAACAAACCTGGTGTTTCTCTTCTAGTACACATTGACATGCAATGTATACCTCACGCTCACGACTACTGTCTGTTCTGGCTCCACGGTGGTGGAACAAACTCCCCGTTGAGGTCAGAACTGTAGAATCTCTCCCCACCTTCAAGTGCAAACTGAAGACACACCTCTTCAAGCAGCACCTCTCCCCGACCCTCCCTACCTCCCTGTGAACCTAAATTGTTGTCTTTGTGATTTACTTTGTGTAATGGTAATTTTAGTTGGCTAGGTAAGCAGTATTTGGATAGTTAAGTTTGGTCACTTTTGCTTTGTGCGTTGTTTGTTTATTTGTTCGTTTAAAAAAAAAAAAAAAAAACCCTGGTCCTTATCTTTGTTGTACAGGTAGCAGTTGAAATTGTACTTCCCTCTAGGGTCTTTCAGCGCACTTATCCGTGGTTATGGGTATGCACTTTGTTGTACATCGCTCTGGATAAGAGCGTCTGCCAAATGCCATTAATGTAATGTAATGTAATGCAATGGCAACACAGGTAATCTTCCGTGAAGGGTGTAAAAGACAAAAACCACAGTGCCCCGTGTGAGGGTTGAACTCACGACCTTCAGATTATGAGACTGACGCGCTGCCAACTGCGCCAACGAGGCAGATGGACATTACAAAAAGCAATGAGGTCATCCATTTTGAGGGAATAAGACCTAATCTCAGAAAAAGTGTTTTTTTTAACTGCAAATATGCTCAGGAACGACTTGTGGCTGTAGAAAGTGGTTGGGCTCTCATACAGTCCTGAGAAAAAGTCAAAGACCACCCGTTCATAAGACCCCAAAGTTCTCCCCAAAAATGAACAAGCAGCTGTTTTTCTCAGAACAATTAACAGGCTACCCCAGAGTGCCGACCTAAACAACATTGAATGGGTTTGGGATGACTTGGATCGAAAAAAGCAGCAAATGCAACCAAATTCTAAGGCTGAAATTTGAAGAACTTAACAAGCATAAGACTCACAAATCAGCATGTCTGCCCAAATTTCCAGTGGATGAGGGCTTAAATTTGAAGAACTTCACAGCAAAACACTCACGATTGTACTCACAATATGTCTGCCCAAATTTGCAGTGGAGAACAAACCTGGTGTTTCTCTTCTAGTATACATTGACTTGCAATGGCAATACAGGTAATCTTCCGTGAAGGGTGTAAAAGACAAAAACCACAGTGCCCCGTGTGAGGGTTGAACTCACGACCTTCAGATTATGAGACTGACGCGCTGCCAACTGCGCCAACAAGGCAGACGGACACTCACGACTACTGTCTGTTCTGGCTCCACGGCGGTGGAACGAACCCCCCGTTGAGGTCAGAACTGTAGAATCTCTCCCCACCTTCAAGCGCAAACTGAAGACGCACCTATTCAAGCAGCACCTCTCCCCGTCCCTCCCTACCTCCCTGTGAACCTTAATTGTTGTTTTTGTGATTTACTTTGTGTATCGGTATTTCGAGTTGGCTAGGTGAGCAGTATTTGGATAGTTAAGTTTGGTCACTTTTGCTTTGTGTGTTGTTTGTTTATTTGTTCGTAAAAAAAAAAAAAACCCTGGTCCTTATCTTTGTTGTACAGGTAGCAGTTGAAATTGTACTTCCCTCTAGGGTCTTTCAGCGCACTTATCCCTGGTTATGGGTATGCACTTTGTTGTATGTCGCTCTGGATAAGAGCGTCTGCCAAATGCCATTAATTTAATGTAATGTAATGTAATGCAATGGCAATACAACCACAGGGCCCTGTGTGAGGGTCAAACTCAGGACCATCAGATTATGAGACTGACGCGCTGCCAACCGAGCCAACAAGGCAGATGGACATTACAAAAAGCAATGAGGTCATCCATTTTTAGGGAATAAGAACTAATCTCAGAAAAACTGTTTTCTTAACTGCAAATATGCTCAGGAACGACTTGTGGCCGTAGAAAGTGGTTGGGCTCTCATACAGTCCTGTGAAAAAGTCACAGACCACCCTGTCATAGGACCCCAAAGTACCCTGCAAAAATGATCGAGCAGCTGTTTTTCTCAGAACAATGAACTGGCTACCCCAGAGTGCCGACCTAAACAACATTGAATGTGTCTTGGATGACTTGGTTCAAAAAAAGCAGGAAATGCAACCTACTTCCAAGGCTGAAATTCACGAGCATAAGGCTCACAATTTTACTCACAACAAGTCTTCCCACATTAGCAGTGGAGAACAAACCTGGTGTTTCTCTTCTAGTATATATTGACGTGCAATGGCAATACAGGTAATCTTCCGTGAAGGGTGTAAAAGACAAAAACCACAGTGCCCCGTGTGAGGGTTGAACTCAAGACCTTCAGATTATGAGACTGACGCGCTGCCAACTGCGCCAACGAGGCAGAAGTACAACAGGAAAAGCAAAGAGGTCATCAATTTTGTGGGAATAAGACCTAATCTCAGAAAAAGTGTTTTTTTAACTGCAAACTGCAACTGTGCTTTAAAACAGCCGACTTTGCAACATCATGGCAGCGCGTAGAAGTAGGCATCATGGCAGGCTGTACCATCTCACCCTTGGCCTTCACAATGACCATGGAGGTCATCATCAGAGCCTCAAGATGGGTGGTGGGGGGTGAGTGAACTAAGAACGGGATCCGCCTTCCACCTATCAAAGCATACATGGATGACATGACCACTCTGACCACTACTGCAGCATGCACCAGGCGGCTACTTGCAAAACTGCAGGAGAACATCAAGTGGGCCCGGATGAAAATCAAGCCGAACAAGTCAGAAAGCATCTCAATAGTCAAGGGAGAGCTTAAAAACGTGAAGTTCTGCATTGGTGACGACCCAATACCAACGGTGTCTGAGCAACCTGTCAAAAGCCTGGGCAGATGGTATAACACAAGCCTCAGGGACAAAGACCAAGTGCAGCAACTAAGGCAGGACATCACCAACAGTCGGGAAAACATCAACAAGACCCAACTGCCAGGGAAGCTTAAGCTCTGGTGCCTGCAATTTGGACTTCTCCCTCGGGTAATGTGGCCACTCACTATCTACGAGGTCCCAATAACAACTGTGGAGAAGATGGAGCGAACCATGACTTCTTACACGAAGAAATGGCTTGGGGTCCCACGCTGTCTGACTAACATCAGCCTCTACGGCAAAGGGGTCCTTGAACTGCCATTCACAAGCCTCACCGAAGAGTACAAGTGCTCTAAAGTAAGACTCCAGATGACTTTGAAGGACCCCAGAGACCAGACCATCAGCAATGCTGCACCACCCCTGTTAACTGGACAGAAATGGACACCATCCGATGCGGTGCAGCATGCTACGTCAGCCCTGAGGCACAACGACATCGTGGGGCATGTCCAGCTGGGAACAGGAGGCTTTGGCCTTGCAGCAAGTAAACCAACTTGGCGTTAGGCCTCAACATTAGAGAGGAGGAAAATGGTGGTCGAGGAGGTTCGCCGTCGGGAGGAGGCTGAAAGAAGCGCGAGGCCATCTCTCTTGCCAAGCAGGGACAATGGATGAGGTGGGCAGGCCTGGAGAGGAGAAAGCTCAGCTGGAGGGAGCTCTGGGAAATGGAGGCAAGCAACATCAGCTTCATCATCAGAGCTACCTATGATGTGCTCCCATCTCCAAAAAACCTCCACTAGTGGTATGGCGAGGACCCAACCTGTGCTCTCTGCCCAACTCCAGCAACTCTCAAACACATCTTGACCGGTTGTAAGACCAGCCTCACACAAGGCCGCTACACCTGGAGGCACAACCAGGTCCTTAAGAGTCTGGCAGAAGATTTTGAGAGCAAGAGGAATACCACCAACTCCTTGCCCCTGAGAGCAACCAATTCCATCACGGCACCATCATTCATCCGAGAGGGACAGAAAAAGCCCAACCACCCCCCTACCAAACCAGAAGCTGGACAGCTAGCCAATGCCCGGGGTTGGAAGATGCTAGTCGATATTGGCCAGCAACTGATCTTTCCACCTGAGATTACAGCCACCACCCTTAGGCTAGACTTGGTACTCTGGTTCCCTTCACTGAAGTCTGTTTACATCGCAGAGCTCACAGTCCCATGGGAGAATTCAACCGAAGAGGCCTATGAGCTCAAGAAACTGCGCTACACAGAACTGGCAGCAGATGCTCAACAACGAGGATGGAATGCGAAAGTCTATCCGGTTGAAGAGGGATGCAGTGGTTTTGTGGCTTCTTCCATCATCAGGCTGCTGAAAGACCTTGGAACAGGCTCTGCGACAGATAATTAGATCAGTCTCTGAAGCGGCCGAAAGAAGCAGCCAGTGGATATGGATCAAGCGGAAAGACCCTTGCTGGGCTCAAAGAACACCAACCCCACACCCCACTTGAGAACCCAGGTCAGAACCCTCCAGGAGGAGGGTGAACAAGGTATCAGCTTTAGGCTTGAATCAGGGCAGAGGACGCCCCCTGCCTTGCATAGTCCCGTGGGCTGTGCCATTTAAACAACCAGGCAATTCTCATGATTGTGCATGGGACATAAGCTCAGGCTTGATCCCTGTAGCACTTTTGATGAGGGTGGCGAGTGTTGAAAGGCCGAAACACCCCCTGATTCAAAGGTACACTACTGACGATGTGTCCCGAAATTTACATCCTTCCCATGTCTGAGATACAGCTCCCACACCACTCTCAACATCAAGGCAAACCTCATGTGAATACCATCCATTGGCACAACCGACAGTTTACCATCACGTCCCGTGTTTCATGATTCTGATTCAGGAACGACTTGTGGCCATAGAAAGTGGTTGGGTTCTCATACAGTCCTGTGAAAAAGTCAAAGACCACCCTGTCATAGGACCCCAAAGTACCCTCCAAAAATGATCGAGCAGCTGTTTTTCTCAGAACAATGAACTAGCTCCCCCAGAATGCCGACCTAAACAACATTGAATGTGTCTGGGATGACTAAAAAAGTAGTAAATGCAACCAACTTCTAAGGCTGAAATTCACGAGCATAACACTCACAATTGTACTCACAACAAGTCTTCCCAAATTTGCAGTGGATAACAAACCTGGTAGTTTTCTTCCTGTATACATTGACGTGCAATGGCAATACAGGTAATCTTCCGTGAAGGGCTCTGTGTGAGGGTCGAACTCACGAGGGCTGACCTCAATATCATTGAATGTGTTTTGGTTTGAGAAAAGCAGAAAATGCAACCAACTTCTCAGAATGAAATTTGAAGATGTTTACAAGCATATCCCTCAGAAATATATTCACTAATTTTGGATTCACAATCTGTCTGCTGAAGTTTGCACTGGAGAACCAATGTGGTAGTGCACGTTTAAATTGACATTACAATACAACCAATCTACAGTAAAGAGTGAAACAGACAATTTGTGGTCGGGACACATGCCTTGATTGGCTACATCTTCAGTTCTTGTTCATGATACACGCTCTACTTGGCTATGTCCTGCCACTTCTGATAATAGACACGTGCTCTGATTGGCTGTCTCCTCCAATCCTTGGTAGAATTTTGGTCGGTAATGGGGAAATGATTGGACAGAACTACAGAAACTCCCAGCTTCCCTGGGGCGGCAACAAGGCAGCCGGCCAGTCACATAGCAGTCCTCCAATGAGGTCACCAGTTTTGTGGATATTAGCACAGATCTACCCTATTTTTGTAAATTCATGCTGTAGAGAGTTGCAAGTGGGGAAAGGGAGAGCACAGGATTTGTGTTTTTTGGGTTAAGGGCCATACTCAAGGGCCTACCGGCAGGGCTCTTTTTTCATTTAGGTTTAAGTTTAGGGATCCAATTTCATCTCTCCAGATGCAGGTCAGCATCCCTATATACCAACCAGGGGATCGAACCAGCAACTCTCCAGTTACCAGTTGAACACCACAGCACTAGGCTAGGTTTGCAATGGCAAAGCTACCACAGAGGAAAAGTGCCCGAAAAACTGGTCATGAAGGTGCACCAGGCCTGTAACTTTCCCGGGGTCATGTGTTTTTTTTCTCGGCACGTCTCCCCTACCTTTCTCGTCCGGGCTGCTGCAGTTGTAGACGGCCACGGGGGACTGTGGCACCAGGTTCTCGTCATGGTGCCAGCTGACCGCCATCTTGCCCATGCCGTAGTACGGCTCCTCCTTCAGGTCCTTCATCGCAGCCGGATCCATGTAGTTCAGCAGGGTGATGTTGAACCGGGGGTCCGCGAGGCCGGTCCCCAAGGCGTCCGGCTCGGAGCTGCCTTGGCCGCCGGGCGGGTCATCGCTGCCCCCCTGGCCCTCGAGCGGGTCATCGCTTACCCCCTGGCCCTCGGGCAGGTCCTCGCTACCCCCCTGGCCCTTGGGCGGGTCATCACTGCCCCCCTGGCCCCCCGCCGCCTCCCTGCGCTCCACGTCCTGGCAGAAGAACTGGTTGAGCTCCCAGAGGGCCCGGCAGGCGTCGCTCAGCTCGCGGTCGCAGCAGACGTCCGCGGCGCCCCCGTCCCGCTCCTCCTCGTGCCACGGCAGGGCGAAGAGCCGCGTGCCCAGGTAGCGGTAGGTGTCGCCGGGCCGGCCCACCAGGGCGCGGGACACGGCGGTGAACACGTCCCTCCCCCGGATGCGCACCAGGTCCCGGAACAGGCAGCCGCGGCGCTGCAGGGAGCGCAGGGCGGAGCGCACGCGCTCGTGCAGGTCGGAGGGCAGGGACTCGGCCTGCCGCAGGGCCAGGCCAGAGTAACTTGACTCCCACTGCGGAGAGAAGCCAAGGCACATCACTGCTTTTAGGCACACTGAGCCCGTAGGTACACTGTCAGGGTAGGAAAAGGTGAGCATTGCTGGGCTGAGTGGCCTGTTCTTGTCATGATATGGTTACGTTATGCTATACACAACTTACTGCCTCGTGCTGACACCACCACCACCCAGATGGCGTGTTATAGGAACAGCGGGTCTTTCCCAGCAATTCAATGTAAATTCAAAATGTACAGGCAAAACAAGAAATAATACATTCAATACAAAGCCTTTGTGAAAAAGGCTAAGAGGTAACAGAATGTCTGTTTGAGGGCCAGTTGCAAGCCCAATCTGCTCATTCCCTACAGTGTAGGCATAAGACATATACAGCATCGGATGACTATTTGTGGACTGTAGCATTTGATCACAGATTACTGTGTCAGATGAATCATAGCTCCAGCAGGCGATCAAGATTGTCACAGGTAAATGACAGCATTCAGTGGATAATGACAGTCTGCAGCAGGTAAAGACACGACATGTAGTAGGTAAAAACTCCATAGTCCATAGTTGGTAATGACACAGGATGTAGCAGGTAATGACACAGTCTGTGGGGATGAATGACACAGTCGATGGGGATGAATGACAGTCTGTGGGGATGAATGACACAGTCTGTGGGGATGAATGACACAGTCTGTAGAGATGAATGACACAGTCTGTAGGGATGAATGACACAGTCTATGGGGATGAATGACAGTCTGTGGAGATGAATGACAGTCTGTGGGGATGAATGACAGTCTGTGGGGATGAATGACAGTCTGTGGGGATGAATGACAGTCTGTGGGGATGAATGACACAGTCTGTAGCGAGGTAATGACAGTATTTGGGGATGAATGACACAGTCTGTGGGGATGAATGACACAGTCTGTAGGGATGAATGACACAGTCTGTAGGGATGAATGACACAGTCTATGGGGATGAATGACAGTCTGTGGAGATGAATGACAGTCTGTGGGGATGAATGACAGTCTGTGGGGATGAATGACACAGTCTGTAGCGAGGTAATGACAGTATTTGGAGATGAATGACAGTCTTTGGGGATGAATGACACAGTCTGTGGGGATGAATGACACAGTCTGTAGCGGGATGAATGACAGTCTGAGGCAGATGATAACACGAGCGTGACGAGCAATGACAAGAGATTGTTGACACGGACTGGAATGGGCCAGGACCGTAGACCCGGAGGGGCCCCACTCACCAGCTGCTGGAATCCAGTGTCTGTGGGGGAGAGGAAGGGAATGTGCTGACCCCCCAGCTCCTGCAGCAGCTTCTGTCTCTGGGGAAGACAGGAAGTGCACAGAGACAGCGGTCACGTATTCACAATATCAACCAAGAGCAGCAGCTTTGGCTCAGGAGGCAAGAGCAGTCGTCAGGCACTCAGAAGGGCGCTGGTTCGATCCCGCTCTGGGTGTGTCGAGGTATCCCTGAGCAAGACACCTAACCTGGCACTTTGGATAAAGGTGCGATATAAATGCCAATCACTCACCATTCTGCCTCTGGAGAACACAGGAAGTGCACAGAGACAGCGCGTACATCTTCATGATACCAACTGAGCAGTACCGTATTGCACACTTCAGCGGGCCCAGGCTCAATATTTAACGATGAATATGTTTTTATCAGTAAGAACTACAATACTTTTTTCTGTGATTTGAAAGCCGCACTTTAATAAAAGGAAGCACCCCTCCAGAATTATCACCAAAGACAAAATTTTCTGCAGTGTTTCGCTGCATGAGACATGAATACACATTTGCCTTTCTCTAAAGCCAGTTGTCATTTCCGGCTTTCTTCAACAGTCAATTTCTCACTCCGGAGGATGGTTTAGCCATTATTAGGTCACAGTCAATCAAGATATAATCCGGCTACCACGTCCAGAGGAGAATTTCATATTCCCATTTTCAAAATTTGACTACTCCACAGTTCCTTTTATGGTCCTATTCAGTTTTGAGATGGTTTTCAGGCTCCTGGTTATAAAACAGGCTCCCCACTGCACTCTTTGTTCTTTTTATAAAAGCACAGGCATGTCGGGGATGAAAGACATTTTTATCAGGGCGCATTCCACTCAAACCTGTAAATCTAATAAATAAAACAAAGTAAAACTGTGATTCCCAAATAAATTTTGCATGCAGAGCACTTCCCTGCCACCCCACCCACCCCCCATTCGCCCCCCTCCACTGCTCTGTGGCCTTTTCACACAGGTGCTTAAAGAGCAGAGACCACACAATTCACAGCGGAGAGCAAAGTCAAAGTCCCATTATTTCCACAAGACCTTTCAGTCCCTTTTACCCCCTTTATACTGCGGTGAGACTGGATTCCCTATTTTTTATATCAGAGCACCCGGCACTCTGACGTTTGTAGAGAGCAGGGCTCGTATATGACCGGGACGTTTACAGGGCAAGTCACACGTTTCCGACAGCACCACGACGGCAGAGACTTCACACAAGACACTTTAGGAATGTGAGAGCACCCTGCCAAGAATACGGCAGACTTCTAGCAGGAAATGAAACTAAATGAAATGTGCCATTAATTACACTAGAGGTCAAACTCACAGAGGTCGAAAAAGGTCACATACTGTACACAATCCAAAATTTTGAAAATGCAGAAATTAGATCTTTAAAAAAATATATATATATATTTGTTTTTATTTTCTAGAAAAGGTGTCGGTGTAGAAGATCAGGATGCTTATGCATTTTAGCCACAAAACAAAATAGACGAAAGACGAGTGTAACGGCAGGTCGTTTCAGGGGTGCGTTATGTACCGTCCCTGTCAAATTCCCACAAAACAGCCACTGAAAGTCTGATTGGCTACAAACTGATTCCCCTAGGTCATCACTTCCAGTGACTTCGCTTTGGTTGAGAAAATTGAAAAAGTCTAGAAAATTTAGAAGGGTTTTTTAATAGGCGCCCAAAACAATATATTACGGGCACCTTATACCTTTGGGATTTATGGTAGTTACGCATAGGTGCAAATGGCGCTCTTAGTCCTGAAAGGGTTAAATACACAAACACACACACACACATTCTCTCTCTCTCTCTCTCACACACACACAGTGCACTCTGCTCACACAGGCAGGCTGCCATGTACATGTCAAATGCATCGAGGTGCTCGCAAATTCCACAAAAGATGCAACGCCTGGCACTCAGCAACACATCAAAAGAGAAAATCCCAAATCCCAAAGAACGACAGCACTTAGACACCAAGAGGTTTACCCAAAAAACTTTTTTATTTCATCTAATTTTTCTTGAATTGGCATTGTCAACAGATGGTATAGACAATTGCACTCAAGGCTGAAGTGTCTTCTCATCTGGGCCTGAGAGAAGTGTTAATGTGCCTTTATACCACAGCACGGAAAAATAACCGACCACCTAGGGCAAATACGCCATTCTGATTGGCCGAGACGCATCACCTGGGTGGTCATTAATTTTGAAAATCTTGCCAACGAGAACAGATGGAACAGGTGTGTGGAATTCTTCACAGGCTCTTGCGTAGCTCCTCATGAGGAAGCCTGTTGGCGGTGGTTGAATCTGGACCAGAGAGCCCCTGACTGTCTGGGATGAGCGCAGAGTCCAGGTCCACCCCTGCAGCACACAGACAGAGGGGGCCAATTGGATGTGGAACATATAGTGGTGTGAAAAAGTCCTGATTTCTATTTTTGCATGATTTTTTTGCATGTTTGTCACACTTAAATGTTTCAGATCATCAAACAAATTTAAATATTAGTCAAAGACAACACAAGTAAACACAAAATGCAGTTTTTAAATGAAGGTTTTTATTAAGAATCCAAACGTACATGGCCCCGTGTGAAAAAGTGATTGCCCCCTAAACCCAATAACTGGCTGGGCCACCCTTTAGCAGCAAAAACTGCAATCAAGTGTTTGCGATGAGTCTCTTGCAGCGCTGTGGAGGAATTTTGGCCCACTCACCTTTGCAGAATTGTTGTAATTCAGCCACATTGGAGGGTTTTCGAGCATGAACCACCTTTTTAAGGTCATGCCACAGCATCTCAATAGGATTCAGGTCAGGACTTTGACTAGGTCACTCCAAAGTCTTCATTTTGTTTTTCTTCAGCCATTCAGAGGTGGACTTGCTGGTGTGTTTTGGATCATTGTCCTGTTGCAGAACCCAAGTTCGTTTCAGCTTGAGGTCACAAACAGATGGCCGGACATTCTCCTTCAGGATTTTTTGGTAGACAGCACAATTCATGGTTCCATTTATCACAGCATGTCTTCCAGGTCCTGAAGCAGCAAAACAGCCCCAGACCATCACACTACCACCACCATATTTTGCTGTTGGTATGATGTTCTTTTTCTGAAATGCGGTGTTACTTTTACGCCAGATGTAATGGGACACATACCTTCCAAAAAGTTCAACTTTTGTCTCGTCAGACCACAGAGTATTTTCCCAAAAGTCTTGGGGAACATCAAGATGTTTTCTGGCAAAATTTGGTTTTCGTCTTGGAACTCTGCCATGCAGGCCATTTTTGCCCAGTCTCTTTCTTATGGTGGAGTCATGAACACTGACCTTAACTCAGGCAAGTGAGGCCTGCAGTTCTTTGGATGTTGTTGTGGGGTCTTTTGTGACCTCTTGGATGAGTCGTCGCTGCGCTCTTGGGGTAATTTAGGCCGGCCGGCCACTCCTGGGAAGGTTCACCACTGTTCCATGTTTTCGCCATTTGTGCATAATGGCTCTCACTGTGGTTTGCTGGATTCCCAAAGCTTTAGAAATGGCTTTATAACCTTTTCCAGACTGATAGATCTCAATTACTTTCTTTCTCATTTGTTCCTGAATTTCTTTAGCTCTCCGGATTGATGTCTAGCTTTTGAGGATCATTTGGTCTACTTCACTTTGTCAGGCAGGTCCTATTTAAGTGATTTCTTGATTGAGAACAGGTGTGGCAGTAATCAGGCCTGGGTGTGGCTAGAGAAATTGAACTCAGGTTTGATAAACCACAGTTAAGTTATGTTTTAACAGGGGGGGCAATCACTTTTTCACACAGGGCCATGTAGGTTTGGATTTTTTTTCTACCTTAATAATAAAAACCTGCATTTTGTGTTGTCTTTGACTAATATTTAAATTTGTTTGATGATCTGAAACATTTAAGTGTGACAAACATGCAAAAAAATAAGAAATCAGGAAGGGGGCAAACACTTTTTCACACCACTGTATAATAGAGCTCTCTGTTTGGAGAGCAAACTCTCTGCGTGACGTCAACCCCAGGACATACCCGGCTCACGCAAAAAAAGCTGGCCAGCGATCAGATATTTTGACGAGCGGCCTGCAAAACAACGCCTTCAGCGTTTACCGGCAGCGACATCAGAAGCGCTTCCGGACTGCACCGTTTGACTCGCTCTCGCTAAAACTGGGGAGTGGGTGTCACCAGGGTGGGGAATGCCTCTCTCCGGCCCCAGGGCGAGAGGGACGGGCCCTCACGGCTGAGCAGCCCCGCTCGGCCCGGGACACGGCGGGGGTACGGGGTGAATCTGACACGCGTGTGCCATCGCGCTCGATCGTTCGCACACGCACGCTGCTCACAGCGCCACCGTCTGGCTCGCAGAGAACGTTTGCCAGGCAACAGTGCGGACCACCGGGAGAAGCGCCTACGTACCGGAGAAACGGTGCGGTAGTGCCCTCCCGTAACAACAATTTACACTGATCAGCAATGGCAATGCAGTCTACAGTGAAGGGGGGAACCACAGCGCCCCGTGAAGGTCAGCCCACAAGAGGGTTGCACTGCCTACAGACCCAATGAGGTCGGCAGAATGACTGCCGTCTGTGTGCCTCCACCGCTGCACTGACGACCGTGAGGACAGGGACGGGGAGGGGTGACGGTAAGGGGAAAGGCGGTATC